>NC_051228.1:9168054-9468054 GCF_015220715.1 Pygocentrus nattereri | reverse complement strand
TTCACAAAGTGGTGAACCTCGCCCCATCCTTGCTTGTGAACGACTGAGCCTTTCAGGGATGCTCCCTTTATACCCAATCATGACACTCACTTGGCTGGCTTCACATGACTAGGAGGATGCTTGTGCCAGCCTTCACCCTCCTAGTGCTGGTGGTATAATGCGATAGGGGATATAATGGGAAAAACAAGCTTTTTAGTCAAGTATACGAGCAACGGAACCCCATTGGTGTGTTTACAGAAACTATAAAATGAGTTTCTCAAGTTTTTCAAATTGACGCACTTACTGTAAACTCAGGTCACGCACTGCTGTTCATCTCATCTGACTAGACACATGTGATGCTCGTTGTCATGGTAATGTTTATATAAGGAGCACTCTATGTACAGTTAGGGTTAGGGTAATGCATAATTTTGGATCTGATTACTTGTAGTGTGCATGTAATCTGAGATTTGCATCACATTGTTGAGTCGAGTGAACATAAACTCCTCAGTCTTAATTTATAATTGGAATGAATTGAATTGGAAGGGCGAAAATTTTTGCGTGTAAATAATGTCGCTGATGTGCTGAGAATGGTCTATCACTCAAAGAAGAGTTGGTCAACATCAGTCCTGTGGTCAGAAACAGATCACGAAACACGGTCAGGAATTATTGTGCGCTTGAAATAAGATGAATTTTTTTTTTTTTTTTTAAAGAAAATTTAATTAGAAAATTTTATCCCTGATTAGGCTACTGTAACATGTAACTGGCTGGTTGCTCTGCTGTCTCTCTAAATTGGCTTCAACTAGTTCAGAATGCAGCAGGCCAAGTGTGCAAGTGTGAAAGGATGTGCTAGGAGGTGTTTCTAATAAAGTGGCCGGTGAGTGGATATATTAGGAGGTGTTTCTAATAAAGCGGCCAGTGAGTGGACATACTGGGAGACATTTCTAATAAAGTGCCCAAGAAGTGGACATACTGAAAGGTGCCTCTAATAAAGTGGCCAGTGAGTAGATGTACTGAGGTGTTTCTAATAAAGTGGCCAGTGAGTGGACATACTGGAAGGTGTTTGTAACGAACTAGATGGTGAGTGGATTACGCAAGTAGGATTAACATTTCAGAGTTTACTTCCTTTCACAGCTGCTAGTTCAGCGTTGACTGATCAAGAGGCAGTAAATACGAGATTGTTTTAAACTAATTTCGGCACGTCTTTCCAGGTGTTCAGCAATCTTGTGCAATTGCTAAACAGGCACTTGAGCAGCGCCGGCCATGATCGGCACGGCTTGTCTGTTGAGAGCACTCAAAAGAACACAAGGTAGAGAACACCACCAAAACATTCTGAGCGCCAGCCTTTTTTTGGGGTCGCAATTTATTAAATTACTGTACGTTTCTACATTGTGCTCTTCTGCCAACTTTTTAGATATTAAGACCAGTATTGGTTTTTCTTGCTCTCAGAATCGATGCAGGACTTTGAAACGAGGGAAAATACAGCTGGATAACAAGGACAAACATTTTTCATAAATGAAAAGAATATAGATCTATATAGATAGATTAAAGATGTACTTTCATTCAGAGAAGTGCTCTTCACTCTTTCAGACCAAAACAACATCAGACCCATAAATAAATACTGTTTCTGTATGGTCACTATTTCTAATTGGCCTCTATTTTGTGGAATGTTTCTGATTTGCTCAATAAGCACAACTTCACTCTCTCGTGAAATGTGATGCATCGTTTAGTGTTTATTATGTAGGAAGATGCAATTCACTTCGTCCAGTCAATCCCACAGATTGTCACATTCCAAGGTCAGGTTCTACAGGGAAATGGCATGTAACGTCTGGAATTGCTCGGGTTTGGCTCCACAGAGGCAAAAACCACGCCGTTGTTATTTCCCCCATCTTCCACTCCTCTGATATTTTTGCAGACTTTAGCACTATTTTTGGTTCATATTAAAAATGTCCCCTGCTGACACAGAGGCATGAGTCTAAGAGGGAAAAAAAGGTCAAAGCAATTTATATTTGACATGTGCAGTGTGATCGCCTTGTCATCGCCTCAGGCCTCGCCACCTCCATGCATGCACACACACGCTCCTTCGCACCGTGGCGCCACCACAGGGGCAGATCTGAGAACGTCGCCTCTTCACGAGTCAGACGGATGAGTTTTCCAGCCAAGTGACCGCTGGTGGTCATCAATCCCCCCCCTCGTCGGCGTCTACCAAAATGGACTGTGCTGCGACGGTTGACATAACTGTGTCCTCACGAGAGAAGACACAAATGAAAACATACACTGATGGAGAGAGAGCGGGCGAGAGAGTGGGAGAGAGAGGAGGGCTAATGAGGAGAGGCATCTGAAGCACATGAGTGATTATAATGGATGAAATGGTCAGGTTGGAGGGTTATTTATGACACACGCACACACAGTGGTTTGTTTTTATATCTTGTCAGTACATGGGGTCATTAGGTAAATCGCATATGTATTATACACACCGTCTCTTCAGCCTCTCTAACAGTAATTTTTTATTGTGAGTTATTTTCATGAAATGTATGCACAGTGCAAAGCTGCCATTCTCGAATAGTATAAAAAAAAACAAAGGTTACGTGGTTTCGTTATGACAGCAACCATATGTAACTATAATGACACGTTTCATACATGTTATATACACATGTATGTTATATATGGCCCATTCTACCAAATTAATTCAAACGGAGGACAAAGAAAAAGAAAAAGAAGAAATTAATTTTCAGACTTTATACATTTACAAGGATTATGTTACAATCTATTTAAAACCAAGGGTTTTAATAACCATTAATAGAGGTATTAATAAGCTAAATATTAACAAAACCATCATTTATATGGTACTTTCTACTGGGAGGTGGGCCAAACCCTAACTCCTGATTTTCAACTCATGAAAATAATACTCACCACTGTGTTACCTTTCCTTTTAACAGCGCCTAAAAATTGTTTGGGCACTGAAGACACAAACTGATCCAGTTTTGAAGCAGATTTTTTATCATTCTCCAGTCTTACTAGTTTAATTAATTACTAAAAAATTAATTCTGCCTTTACAGATGTGCAAGTTTCCCACTTATATCCCGCATACAATTCGGATTCTGGCTTTTGAACTTTGCTGATAACAGTCTAAATGGTCCTTTAATTCTTTGGCCTGGAGAGCCCAACATCCATTATTTCCATACACAACCAGAAAGGTGGACCCATCAGACCACAGTGTGCATCAGTCCATTTCAGATGAGCTTGTGCCCAGAGTCACAAGTCAGCAGCGTTTCTGGAAGCTGTTGATATATCACTTGCACTGTGAATAGTATTCATGTGCTTCAAATGCCTCTCACAGGCATTTAATATTGTTTTTTGACCTTGCTTTTATACACAAAGATTTTTTTCAGAATTCCCTGACTCATTTGATGTTATTATGCATTAAAAAGAACGGTTAGAATTTTTGTTGATACATTTTTGGCAAAGTGGCAAGCCTTGATCAATCCTCACTCATAAGGGCCTAGGCTTTTCCTGGATGCTTCTTTTATACCCAAAGATGTTTGCCTCACCTGTTTAAGATTTTTTTAGGAACATTTCATAACATTCCTAGCCTGAAATTGCATCTGTACCAACTCTTTTGGAACATGTTGCAGGCATAAGTTTGAGAAGTCCTTATATATTTGCATGTATATTTACAAAAAGTTTCAAAAGGTAACATATTAAATGTCTTTTAACATATTAAATGTCTTGTCTTTACACTTTTTTCATTTGAATAAAAGTCAAAGCAAAGTTACAAATCACTGCTTTCTGTTTTATTTGCATTTTACCCATTCAAAATCTAATATATGGCCATATATGGACATACATCAGAGACAGGCATATCTGTTAAACTATACATGCACATATGTTGTGTACATATGTAAGTATCAAATAATAGTGATATATGCATACAATATGGATCATACATATGTTGGTGAACAAATATTATACATAATATATAGAGTAGATCATACATATGCGTCCGATACATGGTTGAATATCCCAGTATAGTTATAATTGTTACTATTATCTGTTTCATATTTGAATAATATTGAACTATTTCAATATTTTAATGACTTTGCTGTGTAGCATACAAGGTGCATGTTTCTAGACTCAGAACCTTTAATATGAAGTCAGCATATACAAGTAATATATGCCATTCATATCAGAATAATGTTTTCTATCATACATACATATAATCGCTGTCACAACAAAACATTGTACCTCCAAAAATAGTAACTTTACAGCAGTAGGAAAAAATTATTTCTTAACTTTTAATGGAAGTTATTGGAACACAATTTTTGGAGCGATTATATTTATATATATATCATCGTGAACTTTATCACATTCCAAAAGACATTTGTAATTTTCAACTTCTCGTTAAAAAAATACAAGATACAGCAGCAATGATATGTAAGTGTTTATAAAAATAATACAAATTGTCTAAACCTAGGCCCAACCTTAACCTCAGTAGGCAGAAAGAAATGGTTTTGTTTTTAATTTTAAAAGCAAAACATTGTAGCTTTTGTAAGCCAGGCTCATTTTATCGATCCAGTGGGTTAGTCATGTTTTTCTCCAAAGTTTTCTCTTGTTTTCCTGCAAAGTGAGCACATATTTGTTCTGAAAATGTACAAAAATAAACACTCACACACTCACACACACACACGTCAGCCCATGTCGTAGCGCGACAGTGTAAGGCTAGTGCTCCACTGCCTCTGCGAATACCCATCATGGCAATTTCACAATGATTTATGATAAGGCCCTGTGAAGCAGGGACATATAACCTTGATACTGCCTTATCATGAAGGAGATATCTGTGGGCATCTTTTGTATCATATCCCCCAGTAGCCTGAGGGTGTGGGCAAGCGTGTGCGTGTGAGGAGAGAGTGTGTGTGTGTTTTGCTGTAGGTGAGAGCAGGCTACCTGAATGAAAGTGACATTCGCGCCGGGCCCATTTGGGACATTGCAGGCGAGGCCGGGACGTGCAGTGAGTGAACAGGCTGACGGTTACAGATGAGCTTCCCCACACTGCCAGCTAGCTAGACGCTCCATGAGCACAGGAGGGGGAAAAAAAGACTCGTCGTTTCCGCTCCAAATGATTTATAATGAGCAGTTATAAGTTCTATCCACACACAGCCGTCAAAGCTATCTCCCCCAATAAGTCATTATTTCTTGTGTAGATAGAAAACTGTAGCCAAAATAAACCAACCTTGCAGTAGGAAAAGATTTTTCTTTCTGATGCAGCGTTATAGATTATAAATAGAATTCCCAAAGAAATGATGGGTAATTTGTTTTGTGCTGCAAGTACACACATCTTGTAGAGGACAGGACTTTCAGAAGTATACATGTACTCACTAGCCACTTCATTAGTAGCTCTGTCTTGCTGGTGTACAGTTAGAGTAATTTGTGTTCATTAGTGACCACAGAGCTGATCTTGGCTGGATAATTTTGGGTGGCAGTCTACTTTTAACATACCAGCAGCAAATGGAGGGCCCTCAAAGGCTTCTGTGTCTTCGGAGAAGGCCTAATGATTTCTGAGATTTAAACAAAACATGTATATCATTTTTATTTGATATCCTCATGCTTGTTGCATTTGGACTGTAGTGATACTCTTATTTCAGTTCTTGTTGGAAAGGGGTTGAGAACTTTAAACAACATGGTATCAAAGTAGAAACAGCCAAACCAGCTCTCCCTAGGCTTGATTTAAGATTAAAGAGTCTTATTGTCATATGCACAGCAGAACAGGCGGTTACACTGTACAATGAAATTCTTACTTTGCTGTTCCTCCATTCACCAAATATAATCTAAAGAGAATAGAAAAGAAAAAATAGAAAATAGAAAAATAACACTAAAAACAGTAGTAGAAAATTACTTACATGTGCATATGTGCAAGTATGTAGAGCAGCTGTTCGTAAAGTGTATGTTGCAAGTAACAGATGTAAACAGTAAACATAGTGTTCTGTGTAAGTAATAGATGTAAACAATAAACAATAGCATTCTGTGCAGTAATAGATGTAAACAGCAGTGTTTTGTGTAAGTAATAGATGTAAACAGTAGTGTTCTGTGTAAGTAATAGATGTAAACAGAAGTGTTCTGTGCAGTAATAGATGTAAACAGTAGTGTTCTGTGCAGTAATAGATGTAAACAGCAGTGTTCTGTGCAGTAATAGATGTAAACAGTTGTGTTCTGTGCAGTAATAGATGTAAACAGTAGTGTTCTGTGCAGTAATAGATGTAAACAGTAGTGTTCTGTGCAGTAATAGATGTAAACAGTAGTGTTCTGTGTAAGCAACAGATGTAAACAGTAGTGTTCTGTGCAGTAATAGATGTAAACAGTAGTGTTCTGTGTAAGTAATAGATGTAAACAGTAGTGTTCTGTGCAGTAATAGATATAAACAGTAGTGTTCTGTGCAGTAATAGATGTAAACAGTAGTGTTCTGTGTAAGCAACAGATGTAAACAGTAGTGTTCTGTGCAGTAATAGATGTAAACAGTAGTGTTCTGTGTAAGTAATAGATGTAAACAGTTGTGTTCTGTGCAGTAATAGATGTAAACAGTAGTGTTCTGTGCAGTAATAGATGTAAACAGTAGTGTTCTGTGCAGTAATAGATGTAAACAGTAGTGTTCTGTGTAAGCAACAGATGTAAACAGTAGTGTTCTGTGCAGTAATAGATGTAAACAGTAATGTTCTGTGTAAGTAATAGATGTAAACAGTAGTGTTCTGTGCAGTAATAGATATAAACAGGAGTGTTCTGTGCAGTAATAGATGTAAACAGTAGTGTTCTGTGCAGTAATAGATGTAAACAGTAGTGTTCTGTGTAAGTAATAGATGTAAACAGTAGTGTTCTGTGCAGTAATAGATGTAAACAGTAGTGTTCTGTGCAGTAATAGATGTAAACAGTAGTGTTCTGTGTAAGTAACAGATGTAAACAGAAGTGTTCTGTGCAGTAATAGATGTAAACAGTAGTGTTCTGTGCAGTAATAGATGTAAACAGCAGTGTTCTGTGCAGTAATAGATGTAAACAGTTGTGTTCTGTGCAGTAATAGATGTAAACAGTAGTGTTCTGTGCAGTAATAGATGTAAACAGTAGTGTTCTGTGCAGTAATAGATGTAAACAGTAGTGTTCTGTGTAAGCAACAGATGTAAACAGTAGTGTTCTGTGCAGTAATAGATGTAAACAGTAGTGTTCTGTGTAAGTAATAGATGTAAACAGTAGTGTTCTGTGCAGTAATAGATATAAACAGTAGTGTTCTGTGCAGTAATAGATGTAAACAGTAGTGTTCTGTGTAAGCAACAGATGTAAACAGTAGTGTTCTGTGCAGTAATAGATGTAAACAGTAGTGTTCTGTGTAAGTAATAGATGTAAACAGTTGTGTTCTGTGCAGTAATAGATGTAAACAGTAGTGTTCTGTGCAGTAATAGATGTAAACAGTAGTGTTCTGTGCAGTAATAGATGTAAACAGTAGTGTTCTGTGTAAGCAACAGATGTAAACAGTAGTGTTCTGTGCAGTAATAGATGTAAACAGTAATGTTCTGTGTAAGTAATAGATGTAAACAGTAGTGTTCTGTGCAGTAATAGATATAAACAGGAGTGTTCTGTGCAGTAATAGATGTAAACAGTAGTGTTCTGTGCAGTAATAGATGTAAACAGTAGTGTTCTGTGTAAGTAATAGATGTAAACAGTAGTGTTCTGTGCAGTAATAGATGTAAACAGTAGTGTTCTGTGTAAGTAATAGATGTAAACAGTAGTGGTCTGTGGAGTAATAGATATAAACAGTAGTGTTCTGTACAGTAATAGATGTAAACAGTAGTGTTCTGTGTAAGTAATAGATGTAAACAGTAGTGTTCTGTGTAAGTAATAGATGTAAACAGTAGTGTTCTGTGCAGTAATAGATGTAAACAGTAGTGTTCTGTGTAAGTAATAGATGTAAACAGTAGTGGTCTGTGGAGTAATAGATATAAACAGTAGTGTTCTGTACAGTAATAGATGTAAACAGTAGTGTTCTGTGTAAGTAATAGATGTAAACAGTAGTGTTCTGTGTAAGTAATAGATGTAAACAGTAGTGTTCTGTGCAGTAATAGATGTAAACAGTAGTGTTCTGTGCAGTAATAGATGTAAACAGTAGTGTTCTGTGTAAGTAACAGATGTAAACAGAAGTGTTCTGTGCAGTAATAGATGTAAACAGTAGTGTTCTGTGCAGTAATAGATGTAAACAGCAGTGTTCTGTGCAGTAATAGATGTAAACAGTTGTGTTCTGTGCAGTAATAGATGTAAACAGTAGTGTTCTGTGCAGTAATAGATGTAAACAGTAGTGTTCTGTGCAGTAATAGATGTAAACAGTAGTGTTCTGTGTAAGCAACAGATGTAAACAGTAGTGTTCTGTGCAGTAATAGATGTAAACAGTAGTGTTCTGTGTAAGTAATAGATGTAAACAGTAGTGTTCTGTGCAGTAATAGATATAAACAGTAGTGTTCTGTGCAGTAATAGATGTAAACAGTAGTGTTCTGTGTAAGCAACAGATGTAAACAGTAGTGTTCTGTGCAGTAATAGATGTAAACAGTAGTGTTCTGTGTAAGTAATAGATGTAAACAGTTGTGTTCTGTGCAGTAATAGATGTAAACAGTAGTGTTCTGTGCAGTAATAGATGTAAACAGTAGTGTTCTGTGCAGTAATAGATGTAAACAGTAGTGTTCTGTGTAAGCAACAGATGTAAACAGTAGTGTTCTGTGCAGTAATAGATGTAAACAGTAATGTTCTGTGTAAGTAATAGATGTAAACAGTAGTGTTCTGTGCAGTAATAGATATAAACAGGAGTGTTCTGTGCAGTAATAGATGTAAACAGTAGTGTTCTGTGCAGTAATAGATGTAAACAGTAGTGTTCTGTGTAAGTAATAGATGTAAACAGTAGTGTTCTGTGCAGTAATAGATGTAAACAGTAGTGTTCTGTGTAAGTAATAGATGTAAACAGTAGTGGTCTGTGGAGTAATAGATATAAACAGTAGTGTTCTGTACAGTAATAGATGTAAACAGTAGTGTTCTGTGTAAGTAATAGATGTAAACAGTAGTGTTCTGTGTAAGTAATAGATGTAAACAGTAGTGTTCTGTGCAGTAATAGATGTAAACAGTAGTGTTCTGTGCAGTAATAGATGTAAACAGTAGTGTTCTGTGTAAGTAACAGATGTAAACAGTAGTGTTCTGTGCAGTAATAGATGTAAACGGTAGTGTTCTGTGCAGTAAGAGATGTAAACAGTAGTGTTCTGTGCAGTAATAGATGTAAACAGTAGTGTTCTGTGTAAGTAATAGATGTAAACAGTAGTGTTCTGTGTAAGTAATAGATGTAAACAGTAGTGTTCTGTGTAAGTAATAGATGTAAACAGTAGTGTTCTGTGCAGTAATAGATGTAAACAGTAGTGTTCTGTGCAGTAATAGATGTAAACAGTAGTGTTCTGTGCAGTAATAGATGTAAACAGTAGTGTTCTGTGTAAGTAATAGATGTAAACAGTAGTGTTCTGTGCAGTAATAGATGTAAACAGTAGTGTTCTGTGCAGTAATAGATGTAAACAGCAGTGTTCTGTGTAAGTAATAGATGTAAACAGTAGTGTTCTGTGTAAGTAATAGATGTAAACAGTAGTGTTCTGTGCAGCAATAGATGTAAACAGTAGTGTTCTGTGCAGTAATAAATGTAAACAGTAGTGTTCTGTGCAGTAATAGATGTAAACAGTAGTGTTCTGTGTAAGTAATAGATGTAAACAGTAGTGTTCTGTGCAGTAATAGATGTAAACAGTAGTGTTCTGTGCAGTAATAGATGTAAACAGTAGTGTTCTGTGCAGTAATAAATGTAAACAGTAGTGTTCTGTGCAGTAATAGATGTAAACAGTAGTGTTCTGTGCAGTAATAGATGTAAACAGTAGTGTTCTGTGCAGTAAGAGATGTAAACAGTTGTGTTCTGTGCAGTAATAGATGTAAACAGTAGTGTTCTGTGTAAGTAATAGATGTAAACAGTAGTGTTCTGTGCAGTAATAGATGTAAACAGTAGTGTTCTGTGCAGTAATAGATGTAAACAGTAGTGTTCTGTGTAAGTAATAGATGTAAACAGTAGTGTTCTGTGTAAGTAATAGATGTAAACAGTAGTGTTCTGTGCAGTAATAGATGTAAACAGTAGTGTTCTGTGCAGTAATAGATGTAAAAAGTAGTGTTCTGTGCAGTAATAGATGTAAACAGTAGTGTTCTGTGTAAGTAATAGATGTAAACAGTAGTGTTCAGTGCAGTAAGAGATGTAAACAGTAGTGTTCTGTGCAGTAATAGATGTAAACAGTAGTGTTCTGTGCAGTAATAGATGTAAACAGTAGTGTTCTGTGCAGTAATAGATGTAAACAGTAGTGTTCTGTGCAGTAATAGATGTAAACAATAGCATTCTGTGCAGTAATAGATGTAAACAGTAGTGTTCTGTGTAAGTAACAGATGTAAACAGTAGTGTTCTGTGTAAGTAATAGATGTAAACAGTAGTGTTCTGTGCAGTGAGAGATGTAAACAGTAGTGTTCTGTGTAAGTAATAGATGTAAACAGTAGTGTTCTGTGCAGTAATAGATGTAAACAGTAGTGTTCTGTGCAGTAATAGATGTAAACAATAGCATTCTGTGTAAGTAATAGATGTAAACAGTAGTGTTCTGTGCAGTAATAGATGTAAACAGTAGTGTTCTGTGCAGTAATAGATGTAAACAGTAGTGTTCTGTGTAAGTAACAGATGTAAACAGTAGTGTTCTGTGCAGTAATAGATGTAAACAATAGCATTCTGTGTAAGTAATAGATGTAAACAGTAGTGTTCTGTGCAGTAATAGATGTAAACAGTAGTGTTCTGTGCAGTAAGAGATGTAAACAGTAGTGTTCTGTGCAGTAATAGATGTAAACAATAGTATTCTGTGCAGTAATAGATGTAAACAGTAGTGTTCTGTGTAAGTAATAGATGTAAACAGTAGTGTTCTGTGCAGTAATAGATGTAAACAGTAGTGTTCTGTGCAGTAAGAGATGTAAACAGAAGTGTTCTGTGCAGTAATAGATGTAAACAGTTGTGTTCTGTGCAGTAATAGATGTAAACAGTAGTGTTCTGTGTAAATAATAGATGTAAACAGTAGTGTTCTGTGCAGTAATAGATGTAAACAGTAGTGTTCTGTGCAGTAAGAGATGTAAACAGTAGTGTTCTGTGCAGTAATAGATATAAACAGTAGTGTTCTGTGCAGTAATAGATGTAAACAGTAGTGTTCTGTGCAGTAATAGATGTAAACAGTAGTGTTCTGTGTAAATAATAGATGTAAACAGTAGTGTTCTGTGCAGTAATAGATGTAAACAGTAGTGTTCTGTGCAGTAATAGATGTAAACAGTAGTGTTCTGTACAGTAATAGATGTAAACAGTAGTGTTCTGTGCAGTAATAGATGTAAACAGTAGTGTTCTGTGCAGTAATAGATGTAAATAGTAGTGTTCTGTGCAGTAATAGATGTAAACAGTAGTGTTCTGTGCAGTAATAGATGTAAACAGTAGTGTTCTGTGCAGTAATAAATGTAAACAGTAGTGTTCTGTGCAGTAATAGATGTAAACAGTAGTGTTCTGTGCAGTAATAGATGTAAACAGTAGTGTTCTGTGTAAGTAATAGATGTAAACAGTAGTGTTCTGTGCAGTAATAGATGTAAACAGTAGTGTTCTGTGTAAGTAACAGATGTAAACAGTAGTGTTCTGTACAGTAATAGATGTAAACAGTAGTGTTCTGTGCAGTAATAGATGTAAACAGTAGTGTTCTGTGCAGTAATAGATGTAAACAGTAGTGTTCTGTGCAGTAATAGATGTAAACAGTAGTGTTCTGTGTAAGTAATAGATGTAAACAGTAGTGTTCTGTGCAGTAATAGATGTAAACAGTAGTGTTCTGTGCAGTAATAGATGTAAACAGTAATGTTCTGTGTAAGTAATAGATGTAAACAGTAGTGTTCTGTGCAGTAATAGATGTAAACAGTAGTGTTCTGTGCAGTAATAGATGTAAACAGTAGTGTTCTGTGCAGTAATAGATGTAAACAGTAGTGTTCTGTGTAAGTAATAGATGTAAACAGTAGTGTTCTGTGTAAGTAATAGATGTAAACAGTAGTGTTCTGTGCAGTAACAGATGTAAACAGTAGTGATCTGTGCAGTAACAGATGTAAACAGCAGTGTTCTGTGCAGTAATAGATGTAAACGGTAGTGTTCTGTGTAAGTAACAGATGTAAACAGTAGTGTTCTGTGCAGTAATAGATGTAAACAGTAGTGTTCTGTGCAGTAATAGATGTAAACAGTAGTGTTCTGTGTAAGTAACAGATGTAAACAGTAGTGTTCTGTGTAAGTAATAGATGTAAACAGTAGTGTTCTGTGTAAGTAATAGATGTAAACAGTAGTGTTCTGTGCAGTAATAGATGTAAACAGTAGTGTTCTGTGCAGTAATAGATTTAAACAGTAGTGTTCTGTGCAGTAATAGATGTAAACAGCAGTGGTCTGTGCAGTAATAGATGTAAACAGTAGTGTTCTGTGTAAGTAATAGATGTAAACAGTAGTGTTCTGTGCAGTAATAAATTTAAACAGTAGTGTTTTGTGCTGTAATAGATGTAAACAGTAGTGTTCTGTGTAAGTAATAGATGTAAACAATAGCATTCTGTACAGTAATAGATGTAAACAGTAGTGTTCTGTGCAGTAATAGATGTAAACAGTAGTGTTCTGTGTAAGTAATAGATGTAAACAGTAAACAATAGCATTCTGTGCAGTAATAGATGTAAACAGTAGTGTTCTGTGCAGTAATAGATGTAAACAGTAGTGTTCTGTGCAGTAATAGATGTAAACAGTAGTGTTCCGTGCAGTAATAGATGTAAACAGCAGTGTTCTGTGCAGTAACAGATGTAAACAGTAGTGTTCTGTGCAGTAATAGATGTAAACAGTAGTGTTCTGTGCAGTAATAAATATAAACAGTAGTGTTCTGTGCAGTAATAAATTTAAACAGTAGTGTTTTGTGCTGTAATAGATGTAAACAGTAGTGTTCTGTGTAAGTAATAGATGTAAACAGTAGTGTTCTGTGCAGTAATAAATGTAAACAGTAGTGTTCTGTGCAGTAATAAATTTAAACAGTAGTGTTCTGTGCAGTAATAGATGTAAACAGCAGTGTTCTGTGCAGTAATAGATGTAAACAGCAGTGTTCTGTGCAGTAATAGATGTAAACAGTAGTGTTCTGTGCAGTAATAAATGTAAACAGTAGTGTTTTGTGCTGTAATAGATGTAAACAGTAGTGTTCTGTGTAAGTAATAGATGTAAACAGTAGTGTTCTGTGTAAATAATAGATGTAAACAGTAGTGTTCTGTGCAGTAATAGATGTAAACAGTAGTGTTCTGTGCAGTAAGAGATGTAAACAGTAGTGTTCTGTGCAGTAATAGATATAAACAGTAGTGTTCTGTGCAGTAATAGATGTAAACAGTAGTGTTCTGTGTAAATAATAGATGTAAACAGTAGTGTTCTGTGCAGTAATAGATGTAAACAGTAGTGTTCTGTGCAGTAAGAGATGTAAACAGTAGTGTTCTGTGCAGTAATAGATATAAACAGTAGTGTTCTGTGCAGTAATAGATGTAAACAGTAGTGTTCTGTGCAGTAATAGATGTAAACAGTAGTGTTCTGTGTAAATAATAGATGTAAACAGTAGTGTTCTGTGCAGTAATAGATGTAAACAGTAGTGTTCTGTGCAGTAATAGATGTAAACAGTAGTGTTCTGTATAAGTAATAGATGTAAACAGTAGTGTTCTGTGCAGTAATAGATGTAAACAGTAGTGTTCTGTGTAAGTAATAGATGTAAACAGTAGTGGTCTGTGGAGTAATAGATATAAACAGTAGTGTTCTGTACAGTAATAGATGTAAACAGTAGTGTTCTGTGTAAGTAATAGATGTAAACAGTAGTGTTCTGTGTAAGTAATAGATGTAAACAGTAGTGTTCTGTGCAGTAATAGATGTAAACAGTAGTGTTCTGTGCAGTAATAGATGTAAACAGTAGTGTTCTGTGTAAGTAACAGATGTAAACAGTAGTGTTCTGTGCAGTAATAGATGTAAACGGTAGTGTTCTGTGCAGTAAGAGATGTAAACAGTAGTGTTCTGTGCAGTAATAGATGTAAACAGTAGTGTTCTGTGTAAGTAATAGATGTAAACAGTAGTGTTCTGTGTAAGTAATAGATGTAAACAGTAGTGTTCTGTGTAAGTAATAGATGTAAACAGTAGTGTTCTGTGCAGTAATAGATGTAAACAGTAGTGTTCTGTGCAGTAATAGATGTAAACAGTAGTGTTCTGTGCAGTAATAGATGTAAACAGTAGTGTTCTGTGTAAGTAATAGATGTAAACAGTAGTGTTCTGTGCAGTAATAGATGTAAACAGTAGTGTTCTGTGCAGTAATAGATGTAAACAGCAGTGTTCTGTGTAAGTAATAGATGTAAACAGTAGTGTTCTGTGTAAGTAATAGATGTAAACAGTAGTGTTCTGTGCAGCAATAGATGTAAACAGTAGTGTTCTGTGCAGTAATAAATGTAAACAGTAGTGTTCTGTGCAGTAATAGATGTAAACAGTAGTGTTCTGTGTAAGTAATAGATGTAAACAGTAGTGTTCTGTGCAGTAATAGATGTAAACAGTAGTGTTCTGTGCAGTAATAGATGTAAACAGTAGTGTTCTGTGCAGTAATAAATGTAAACAGTAGTGTTCTGTGCAGTAATAGATGTAAACAGTAGTGTTCTGTGCAGTAATAGATGTAAACAGTAGTGTTCTGTGCAGTAAGAGATGTAAACAGTTGTGTTCTGTGCAGTAATAGATGTAAACAGTAGTGTTCTGTGTAAGTAATAGATGTAAACAGTAGTGTTCTGTGCAGTAATAGATGTAAACAGTAGTGTTCTGTGCAGTAATAGATGTAAACAGTAGTATTCTGTGTAAGTAATAGATGTAAACAGTAGTGTTCTGTGTAAGTAATAGATGTAAACAGTAGTGTTCTGTGCAGTAATAGATGTAAACAGTAGTGTTCTGTGCAGTAATAGATGTAAACAGTAGTGTTCTGTGCAGTAATAGATGTAAACAGTAGTGTTCTGTGTAAGTAATAGATGTAAACAGTAGTGTTCAGTGCAGTAAGAGATGTAAACAGTAGTGTTCTGTGCAGTAATAGATGTAAACAGTAGTGTTCTGTGCAGTAATAGATGTAAACAGTAGTGTTCTGTGCAGTAATAGATGTAAACAGTAGTGTTCTGTGCAGTAATAGATGTAAACAATAGCATTCTGTGCAGTAATAGATGTAAACAGTAGTGTTCTGTGTAAGTAACAGATGTAAACAGTAGTGTTCTGTGTAAGTAATAGATGTAAACAGTAGTGTTCTGTGCAGTGAGAGATGTAAACAGTAGTGTTCTGTGCAGTAATAGATGTAAACAGTAGTGTTCTGTGCAGTAATAGATGTAAACAATAGCATTCTGTGTAAGTAATAGATGTAAACAGTAGTGTTCTGTGCAGTAATAGATGTAAACAGTAGTGTTCTGTGCAGTAATAGATGTAAACAGTAGTGTTCTGTGTAAGTAACAGATGTAAACAGTAGTGTTCTGTGCAGTAATAGATGTAAACAATAGCATTCTGTGTAAGTAATAGATGTAAACAGTAGTGTTCTGTGCAGTAATAGATGTAAACAGTAGTGTTCTGTGCAGTAAGAGATGTAAACAGTAGTGTTCTGTGCAGTAATAGATGTAAACAATAGTATTCTGTGCAGTAATAGATGTAAACAGTAGTGTTCTGTGTAAGTAATAGATGTAAACAGTAGTGTTCTGTGCAGTAATAGATGTAAACAGTAGTGTTCTGTGCAGTAAGAGATGTAAACAGTAGTGTTCTGTGCAGTAATAGATGTAAACAGTTGTGTTCTGTGCAGTAATAGATGTAAACAGTAGTGTTCTGTGTAAATAATAGATGTAAACAGTAGTGTTCTGTGCAGTAATAGATGTAAACAGTAGTGTTCTGTGCAGTAAGAGATGTAAACAGTAGTGTTCTGTGCAGTAATAGATATAAACAGTAGTGTTCTGTGCAGTAATAGATGTAAACAGTAGTGTTCTGTGCAGTAATAGATGTAAACAGTAGTGTTCTGTGTAAATAATAGATGTAAACAGTAGTGTTCTGTGCAGTAATAGATGTAAACAGTAGTGTTCTGTGCAGTAATAGATGTAAACAGTAGTGTTCTGTACAGTAATAGATGTAAACAGTAGTGTTCTGTGCAGTAATAGATGTAAACAGTAGTGTTCTGTGCAGTAATAGATGTAAACAGTAGTGTTCTGTGCAGTAATAGATGTAAACAGTAGTGTTCTGTGCAGTAATAGATGTAAACAGTAGTGTTCTGTGCAGTAATAAATGTAAACAGTAGTGTTCTGTGCAGTAATAGATGTAAACAGTAGTGTTCTGTGCAGTAATAGATGTAAACAGTAGTGTTCTGTGCAGTAATAGATGTAAACAATAGTGTTCTGTGTAAGTAATAGATGTAAACAGTAGTGTTCTGTGCAGTAATAGATGTAAACAGTAGTGTTCTGTGTAAGTAACAGATGTAAACAGTAGTGTTCTGTACAGTAATAGATGTAAACAGTAGTGTTCTGTGCAGTAATAGATGTAAACAGTAGTGTTCTGTGCAGTAATAGATGTAAACAGTAGTGTTCTGTGCAGTAATAGATGTAAACAGTAGTGTTCTGTGTAAGTAATAGATGTAAACAGCAGTGTTCTGTGCAGTAATAGATGTAAACAGTAGTGTTCTGTGTAAGTAACAGATGTAAACAGTAGTGTTCTGTGTAAGTAATAGATGTAAACAGTAGTGTTCTGTGCAGTAATAGATGTAAACAGTAGTGTTCTGTGCAGTAATAGATGTAAACAGTAATGTTCTGTGTAAGTAATAGATGTAAACAGTAGTGTTCTGTGCAGTAATAGATGTAAACAGTAGTGTTCTGTGTAAGTAATAGATGTAAACAGTAGTGTTCTGTGCAGTAATAGATGTAAACAGTACTGTTCTGTGCAGTAATAGATGTAAACAGTAGTGTTCTGTGCAGTAATAGATGTAAACAGTAGTGTTCTGTGCAGTAATAGATGTAAACAGTAGTGTTCTGTGCAGTAATAGATGTAAACAGTAGTGTTCTGTGTAAGTAATAGATGTAAACAGTAGTGTTCTGTGTAAGTAATAGATGTAAACAGTAGTGTTCTGTGCAGTAACAGATGTAAACAGTAGTGATCTGTGCAGTAACAGATGTAAACAGCAGTGTTCTGTGCAGTAATAGATGTAAACGGTAGTGTTCTGTGTAAGTAACAGATGTAAACAGTAGTGTTCTGTGCAGTAATAGATGTAAACAGTAGTGTTCTGTGCAGTAATAGATGTAAACAGTAGTGTTCTGTGTAAGTAACAGATGTAAACAGTAGTGTTCTGTGTAAGTAATAGATGTAAACAGTAGTGTTCTGTGTAAGTAATAGATGTAAACAGTAGTGTTCTGTGCAGTAATAGATGTAAACAGTAGTGTTCTGTGCAGTAATAGATTTAAACAGTAGTGTTCTGTGCAGTAATAGATGTAAACAGCAGTGGTCTGTGCAGTAATAGATGTAAACAGTAGTGTTCTGTGTAAGTAATAGATGTAAACAGTAGTGTTCTGTGCAGTAATAAATTTAAACAGTAGTGTTTTGTGCTGTAATAGATGTAAACAGTAGTGTTCTGTGTAAGTAATAGATGTAAACAATAGTATTCTGTACAGTAATAGATGTAAACAGTAGTGTTCTGTGCAGTAATAGATGTAAACAGTAGTGTTCTGTGTAAGTAATAGATGTAAACAGTAAACAATAGCATTCTGTGCAGTAATAGATGTAAACAGTAGTGTTCTGTGCAGTAATAGATGTAAACAGTAGTGTTCTGTGCAGTAATAGATGTAAACAGTAGTGTTCCGTGCAGTAATAGATGTAAACAGCAGTGTTCTGTGCAGTAACAGATGTAAACAGTAGTGTTCTGTGCAGTAATAGATGTAAACAGTAGTGTTCTGTGCAGTAATAAATATAAACAGTAGTGTTCTGTGCAGTAATAAATTTAAACAGTAGCGTTTTGTGCTGTAATAGATGTAAACAGTAGTGTTCTGTGCAGTAACAGATGTAAACAGTAGTGATCTGTGCAGTAACAGATGTAAACAGCAGTGTTCTGTGCAGTAATAGATGTAAACGGTAGTGTTCTGTGTAAGTAACAGATGTAAACAGTAGTGTTCTGTGCAGTAATAGATGTAAACAGTAGTGTTCTGTGCAGTAATAGATGTAAACAGTAGTGTTCTGTGTAAGTAACAGATGTAAACAGTAGTGTTCTGTGTAAGTAATAGATGTAAACAGTAGTGTTCTGTGTAAGTAATAGATGTAAACAGTGGTGTTCTGTGCAGTAATAGATGTAAACAGTAGTGTTCTGTGCAGTAATAGATTTAAACAGTAGTGTTCTGTGCAGTAATAGATGTAAACAGCAGTGGTCTGTGCAGTAATAGATGTAAACAGTAGTGTTCTGTGTAAGTAATAGATGTAAACAGTAGTGTTCTGTGCAGTAATAAATTTAAACAGTAGTGTTTTGTGCTGTAATAGATGTAAACAGTAGTGTTCTGTGTAAGTAATAGATGTAAACAATAGCATTCTGTACAGTAATAGATGTAAACAGTAGTGTTCTGTGCAGTAATAGATGTAAACAGTAGTGTTCTGTGTAAGTAATAGATGTAAACAGTAAACAATAGCATTCTGTGCAGTAATAGATGTAAACAGTTGTGTTCTGTGCAGTAAGAGATGTAAACAGTAGTGTTCTGTGCAGTAATAGATGTAAACAGTAGTGTTCTGTGCAGTAATAGATGTAAACAGTAGTGTTCCGTGCAGTAATAGATGTAAACAGCAGTGTTCTGTGCAGTAATAGATGTAAACAGTAGTGTTCTGTGCAGTAATAAATGTAAACAGTAGTGTTTTGTGCTGTAATAGATGTAAACAGTAGTGTTCTGTGTAAGTAATAGATGTAAACAGTAGTGTTCTGTGTAAATAATAGATGTAAACAGTAGTGTTCTGTGCAGTAATAGATGTAAACAGTAGTGTTCTGTGCAGTAAGAGATGTAAACAGTAGTGTTCTGTGCAGTAATAGATATAAACAGTAGTGTTCTGTGCAGTAATAGATGTAAACAGTAGTGTTCTGTGTAAATAATAGATGTAAACAGTAGTGTTCTGTGCAGTAATAGATGTAAACAGTAGTGTTCTGTGCAGTAAGAGATGTAAACAGTAGTGTTCTGTGCAGTAATAGATATAAACAGTAGTGTTCTGTGCAGTAATAGATGTAAACAGTAGTGTTCTGTGCAGTAATAGATGTAAACAGTAGTGTTCTGTGTAAATAATAGATGTAAACAGTAGTGTTCTGTGCAGTAATAGATGTAAACAGTAGTGTTCTGTGCAGTAATAGATGTAAACAGTAGTGTTCTGTACAGTAATAGATGTAAACAGTAGTGTTCTGTGCAGTAATAGATGTAAACAGTAGTGTTCTGTGCAGTAATAGATGTAAACAGTAGTGTTCTGTGCAGTAATAGATGTAAACAGTAGTGTTCTGTGCAGTAATAGATGTAAACAGTAGTGTTCTGTGCAGTAATAAATGTAAACAGTAGTGTTCTGTGCAGTAATAGATGTAAACAGTAGTGTTCTGTGCAGTAATAGATGTAAACAGTAGTGTTCTGTGCAGTAATAGATGTAAACAATAGTGTTCTGTGTAAGTAATAGATGTAAACAGTAGTGTTCTGTGCAGTAATAGATGTAAACAGTAGTGTTCTGTGTAAGTAACAGATGTAAACAGTAGTGTTCTGTACAGTAATAGATGTAAACAGTAGTGTTCTGTGCAGTAATAGATGTAAACAGTAGTGTTCTGTGCAGTAATAGATGTAAACAGTAGTGTTCTGTGCAGTAATAGATGTAAACAGTAGTGTTCTGTGTAAGTAATAGATGTAAACAGCAGTGTTCTGTGCAGTAATAGATGTAAACAGTAGTGTTCTGTGTAAGTAACAGATGTAAACAGTAGTGTTCTGTGTAAGTAATAGATGTAAACAGTAGTGTTCTGTGCAGTAATAGATGTAAACAGTAGTGTTCTGTGCAGTAATAGATGTAAACAGTAATGTTCTGTGTAAGTAATAGATGTAAACAGTAGTGTTCTGTGCAGTAATAGATGTAAACAGTAGTGTTCTGAGTAAGTAATAGATGTAAACAGTAGTGTTCTGTGCAGTAATAGATGTAAACAGTAGTGTTCTGTGCAGTAATAGATGTAAACAGTAGTGTTCTGTGCAGTAATAGATGTAAACAGTAGTGTTCTGTGCAGTAATAGATGTAAACAGTAGTGTTCTGTGCAGTAATAGATGTAAACAGTAGTGTTCTGTGTAAGTAATAGATGTAAACAGTAGTGTTCTGTGTAAGTAATAGATGTAAACAGTAGTGTTCTGTGCAGTAACAGATGTAAACAGTAGTGATCTGTGCAGTAACAGATGTAAACAGCAGTGTTCTGTGCAGTAATAGATGTAAACGGTAGTGTTCTGTGTAAGTAACAGATGTAAACAGTAGTGTTCTGTGCAGTAATAGATGTAAACAGTAGTGTTCTGTGCAGTAATAGATGTAAACAGTAGTGTTCTGTGTAAGTAACAGATGTAAACAGTAGTGTTCTGTGTAAGTAATAGATGTAAACAGTAGTGTTCTGTGTAAGTAATAGATGTAAACAGTGGTGTTCTGTGCAGTAATAGATGTAAACAGTAGTGTTCTGTGCAGTAATAGATTTAAACAGTAGTGTTCTGTGCAGTAATAGATGTAAACAGCAGTGGTCTGTGCAGTAATAGATGTAAACAGTAGTGTTCTGTGTAAGTAATAGATGTAAACAGTAGTGTTCTGTGCAGTAATAAATTTAAACAGTAGTGTTTTGTGCTGTAATAGATGTAAACAGTAGTGTTCTGTGTAAGTAATAGATGTAAACAATAGCATTCTGTACAGTAATAGATGTAAACAGTAGTGTTCTGTGCAGTAATAGATGTAAACAGTAGTGTTCTGTGTAAGTAATAGATGTAAACAGTAAACAATAGCATTCTGTGCAGTAATAGATGTAAACAGTAGTGTTCTGTGCAGTAAGAGATGTAAACAGTAGTGTTCTGTGCAGTAATAGATGTAAACAGTAGTGTTCTGTGCAGTAATAGATGTAAACAGTAGTGTTCCGTGCAGTAATAGATGTAAACAGCAGTGTTCTGTGCAGTAACAGATGTAAACAGTAGTGTTCTGTGCAGTAATAGATGTAAACAGTAGTGTTCTGTGCAGTAATAAATATAAACAGTAGTGTTCTGTGCAGTAATAAATTTAAACAGTAGTGTTTTGTGCTGTAATAGATGTAAACAGTAGTGTTCTGTGTAAGTAATAGATGTAAACAGTAGTGTTCTGTGCAGTAATAGATGTAAACAGTAGTGTTCTGTGCAGTAATAGATTTAAACAGTAGTGTTCTGTGCAGTAATAGATGTAAACAGCAGTGTTCTGTGCAGTAATAGATGTAAACAGTAGTGTTCTGTGCAGTAATAAATGTAAACAGTAGTGTTTTGTGCTGTAATAGATGTAAACAGTAGTGTTCTGTGTAAGTAATAGATGTAAACAGTAGTGTTCTGTGCAGTAATAGATGTAAACAGTAGTGTTCTGTGCAGTAATAGATGTAAACAATAGCATTCTGTGTAAGTAATAGATGTAAACAGTAGTGTTCTGTGCAGTAATAGATGTAAACAGTAGTGTTCTGTGCAGTAATAGATGTAAACAGTAGTGTTCTGTGTACGTAATAGATGTAAACAGTAGTGTTCTGTGCAGCAATAGATGGAAACAGTAGTGTTCTGTGCAGTAATAGATGTAAACAATAGCATTCTGTGTAAGTAATAGATGTAAACAGTAGTGTTCTGTGCAGTAATAGATGTAAACAGTAGTGTTCTGTGCAGTAATAGATGTAAACAGTAGTGTTCTGTGCAGTAATAAATTTAAACAGTAGTGTTTTGTGCTGTAATAGATGTAAACAGTAGTGTTCTGTGTAAGTAATAGATGTAAACAGTAGTGTTCTGTGCAGTAATAAATGTAAACAGTAGTGTTCTGTGCAGTAATAAATTTAAACAGTAGTGTTCTGTGCAGTAATAGATGTAAACAGCAGTGTTCTGTGCAGTAATAGATGTAAACAGCAGTGTTCTGTGCAGTAATAGATGTAAACAGTAGTGTTCTGTGCAGTAATAAATGTAAACAGTAGTGTTTTGTGCTGTAATAGATGTAAACAGTAGTGTTCTGTGTAAGTAATAGATGTAAACAGTAGTGTTCTGTGCAGTAATAGATGTAAACAGTAGTGTTCTGTGCAGTAATAGATGTAAACAATAGCATTCTGTGTAAGTAATAGATGTAAACAGTAGTGTTCTGTGCAGTAATAGATGTAAACAGTAGTGTTCTGTGCAGTAATAGATGTAAACAGTAGTGTTCTGTGTACGTAATAGATGTAAACAGTAGTGTTCTGTGCAGCAATAGATGTAAACAGTAGTGTTCTGTGCAGTAATAGATGTAAACAATAGCATTCTGTGTAAGTAATAGATGTAAACAGTAGTGTTCTGTGCAGTAATAGATGTAAACAGTAGTGTTCTGTGCAGTAAGAGATGTAAACAGTAGTGTTCTGTGCAGTAATAGATGTAAACAATAGCATTCTGTGCAGTAATAGATGTAAACAGTAGTGTTCTGTGTAAGTAATAGATGTAAACAGTAGTGTTCTGTGCAGTAATAGATGTAAACAGTAGTGTTCTGTGCAGTAAGAGATGTAAACAGTAGTGTTCTTTGCAGTAATAGATGTAAACAGTTGTGTTCTGTGCAGTAATAAATGTAAACAGTAGTGTTCTGTGTAAGTAACAGATGTAAACAGTAGTGTTCTGTGCAGTAATAGATGTAAACAGTAGTGTTCTGTGCAGTAATAGATGTAAACAGTAGTGTTCTGTGCAGTAATAGATGTAAACAGTAGTGTTCTGTGTAAGTAACAGATGTAAACAGTAGTGTTCTGTGTAAGTAATAGATGTAAACAGTAGTGTTCTGTGCAGTAATAGATGTAAACAGTAGT
The DNA here is from genome assembly GCF_015220715.1 of Pygocentrus nattereri. NCBI lineage: Eukaryota > Metazoa > Chordata > Actinopteri > Characiformes > Serrasalmidae > Pygocentrus > Pygocentrus nattereri. The sequence continues at coordinate 9,444,892 of NC_051228.1, read as the reverse complement.
GTTCTGTGCAGTAATAGATGTAAACAGTAGTGTTCTGTGCAGTAATAGATGTAAACAGTAGTGTTCTGTGCAGTAATAGATGTAAACAGTAGTGTTCTGTGTAAGTAATAGATGTAAACAGTAGTGTTCTGTGTAAGTAATAGATGTAAACAGTAGTGTTCTGTGCAGTAACAGATGTAAACAGTAGTGATCTGTGCAGTAACAGATGTAAACAGCAGTGTTCTGTGCAGTAATAGATGTAAACGGTAGTGTTCTGTGTAAGTAACAGATGTAAACAGTAGTGTTCTGTGCAGTAATAGATGTAAACAGTAGTGTTCTGTGCAGTAATAGATGTAAACAGTAGTGTTCTGTGTAAGTAACAGATGTAAACAGTAGTGTTCTGTGTAAGTAATAGATGTAAACAGTAGTGTTCTGTGTAAGTAATAGATGTAAACAGTGGTGTTCTGTGCAGTAATAGATGTAAACAGTAGTGTTCTGTGCAGTAATAGATTTAAACAGTAGTGTTCTGTGCAGTAATAGATGTAAACAGCAGTGGTCTGTGCAGTAATAGATGTAAACAGTAGTGTTCTGTGTAAGTAATAGATGTAAACAGTAGTGTTCTGTGCAGTAATAAATTTAAACAGTAGTGTTTTGTGCTGTAATAGATGTAAACAGTAGTGTTCTGTGTAAGTAATAGATGTAAACAATAGCATTCTGTACAGTAATAGATGTAAACAGTAGTGTTCTGTGCAGTAATAGATGTAAACAGTAGTGTTCTGTGTAAGTAATAGATGTAAACAGTAAACAATAGCATTCTGTGCAGTAATAGATGTAAACAGTTGTGTTCTGTGCAGTAAGAGATGTAAACAGTAGTGTTCTGTGCAGTAATAGATGTAAACAGTAGTGTTCTGTGCAGTAATAGATGTAAACAGTAGTGTTCCGTGCAGTAATAGATGTAAACAGCAGTGTTCTGTGCAGTAATAGATGTAAACAGTAGTGTTCTGTGCAGTAATAGATGTAAACAGTAGTGTTCTGTGCAGTAATAAATATAAACAGTAGTGTTCTGTGCAGTAATAAATTTAAACAGTAGTGTTTTGTGCTGTAATAGATGTAAACAGTAGTGTTCTGTGTAAGTAATAGATGTAAACAGTAGTGTTCTGTGCAGTAATAAATGTAAACAGTAGTGTTCTGTGCAGTAATAAATTTAAACAGTAGTGTTCTGTGCAGTAATAGATGTAAACAGTAGTGTTCTGTGCAGTAATAGATGTAAACAGTAGTGTTCTGTGCAGTAATAAATGTAAACAGTAGTGTTTTGTGCTGTAATAGATGTAAACAGTAGTGTTCTGTGTAAGTAATAGATGTAAACAGTAGTGTTCTGTGCAGTAATAGATGTAAACAGTAGTGTTCTGTGCAGTAATAGATGTAAACAATAGCATTCTGTGTAAGTAATAGATGTAAACAGTAGTGTTCTGTGCAGTAATAGATGTAAACAGTAGTGTTCTGTGCAGTAATAGATGTAAACAGTAGTGTTCTGTGTACGTAATAGATGTAAACAGTAGTGTTCTGTGCAGCAATAGATGGAAACAGTAGTGTTCTGTGCAGTAATAGATGTAAACAATAGCATTCTGTGTAAGTAATAGATGTAAACAGTAGTGTTCTGTGCAGTAATAGATGTAAACAGTAGTGTTCTGTGCAGTAAGAGATGTAAACAGTAGTGTTCTGTGCAGTAATAAATTTAAACAGTAGTGTTTTGTGCTGTAATAGATGTAAACAGTAGTGTTCTGTGTAAGTAATAGATGTAAACAGTAGTGTTCTGTGCAGTAATAAATGTAAACAGTAGTGTTCTGTGCAGTAATAAATTTAAACAGTAGTGTTCTGTGCAGTAATAGATGTAAACAGCAGTGTTCTGTGCAGTAATAGATGTAAACAGCAGTGTTCTGTGCAGTAATAGATGTAAACAGTAGTGTTCTGTGCAGTAATAAATGTAAACAGTAGTGTTTTGTGCTGTAATAGATGTAAACAGTAGTGTTCTGTGTAAGTAATAGATGTAAACAGTAGTGTTCTGTGCAGTAATAGATGTAAACAGTAGTGTTCTGTGCAGTAATAGATGTAAACAATAGCATTCTGTGTAAGTAATAGATGTAAACAGTAGTGTTCTGTGCAGTAATAGATGTAAACAGTAGTGTTCTGTGCAGTAATAGATGTAAACAGTAGTGTTCTGTGTACGTAATAGATGTAAACAGTAGTGTTCTGTGCAGCAATAGATGTAAACAGTAGTGTTCTGTGCAGTAATAGATGTAAACAATAGCATTCTGTGTAAGTAATAGATGTAAACAGTAGTGTTCTGTGCAGTAATAGATGTAAACAGTAGTGTTCTGTGCAGTAAGAGATGTAAACAGTAGTGTTCTGTGCAGTAATAGATGTAAACAATAGCATTCTGTGCAGTAATAGATGTAAACAGTAGTGTTCTGTGTAAGTAATAGATGTAAACAGTAGTGTTCTGTGCAGTAATAGATGTAAACAGTAGTGTTCTGTGCAGTAAGAGATGTAAACAGTAGTGTTCTTTGCAGTAATAGATGTAAACAGTTGTGTTCTGTGCAGTAATAAATGTAAACAGTAGTGTTCTGTGTAAGTAACAGATGTAAACAGTAGTGTTCTGTGCAGTAATAGATGTAAACAGTAGTGTTCTGTGCAGTAATAGATGTAAACAGTAGTGTTCTGTGCAGTAATAGATGTAAACAGTAGTGTTCTGTGTAAGTAACAGATGTAAACAGTAGTGTTCTGTGTAAGTAATAGATGTAAACAGTAGTGTTCTGTGCAGTAATAGATGTAAACAGTAGTGTTCTGTGCAGTAAGAGATGTAAACAGTAGTGTTCTGTGCAGTAATAGATGTAAACAGTAGTGTTCTGTGCAGTAATAGATGTAAACAGTAGTGTTCTGTGTAAGTAATAGATGTAAACAGTAGTGTTCTGTGTAAGTAATAGATGTAAACAGTAGTGTTCTGTGCAGTAACAGATGTAAACAGTAGTGATCTGTGCAGTAACAGATGTAAACAGCAGTGTTCTGTGCAGTAATAGATGTAAACGGTAGTGTTCTGTGTAAGTAACAGATGTAAACAGTAGTGTTCTGTGCAGTAATAGATGTAAACAGTAGTGTTCTGTGCAGTAATAGATGTAAACAGTAGTGTTCTGTGTAAGTAACAGATGTAAACAGTAGTGTTCTGTGTAAGTAATAGATGTAAACAGTAGTGTTCTGTGTAAGTAATAGATGTAAACAGTGGTGTTCTGTGCAGTAATAGATGTAAACAGTAGTGTTCTGTGCAGTAATAGATTTAAACAGTAGTGTTCTGTGCAGTAATAGATGTAAACAGCAGTGGTCTGTGCAGTAATAGATGTAAACAGTAGTGTTCTGTGTAAGTAATAGATGTAAACAGTAGTGTTCTGTGCAGTAATAAATTTAAACAGTAGTGTTTTGTGCTGTAATAGATGTAAACAGTAGTGTTCTGTGTAAGTAATAGATGTAAACAATAGCATTCTGTACAGTAATAGATGTAAACAGTAGTGTTCTGTGCAGTAATAGATGTAAACAGTAGTGTTCTGTGTAAGTAATAGATGTAAACAGTAAACAATAGCATTCTGTGCAGTAATAGATGTAAACAGTTGTGTTCTGTGCAGTAAGAGATGTAAACAGTAGTGTTCTGTGCAGTAATAGATGTAAACAGTAGTGTTCTGTGCAGTAATAGATGTAAACAGTAGTGTTCCGTGCAGTAATAGATGTAAACAGCAGTGTTCTGTGCAGTAACAGATGTAAACAGTAGTGTTCTGTGCAGTAATAGATGTAAACAGTAGTGTTCTGTGCAGTAATAAATATAAACAGTAGTGTTCTGTGCAGTAATAAATTTAAACAGTAGTGTTTTGTGCTGTAATAGATGTAAACAGTAGTGTTCTGTGTAAGTAATAGATGTAAACAGTAGTGTTCTGTGCAGTAATAAATGTAAACAGTAGTGTTCTGTGCAGTAATAAATTTAAACAGTAGTGTTCTGTGCAGTAATAGATGTAAACAGCAGTGTTCTGTGCAGTAATAGATGTAAACAGCAGTGTTCTGTGCAGTAATAGATGTAAACAGTAGTGTTCTGTGCAGTAATAAATGTAAACAGTAGTGTTTTGTGCTGTAATAGATGTAAACAGTAGTGTTCTGTGTAAGTAATAGATGTAAACAGTAGTGTTCTGTGCAGTAATAGATGTAAACAGTAGTGTTCTGTGCAGTAATAGATGTAAACAATAGCATTCTGTGTAAGTAATAGATGTAAACAGTAGTGTTCTGTGCAGTAATAGATGTAAACAGTAGTGTTCTGTGCAGTAATAGATGTAAACAGTAGTGTTCTGTGTACGTAATAGATGTAAACAGTAGTGTTCTGTGCAGCAATAGATGTAAACAGTAGTGTTCTGTGCAGTAATAGATGTAAACAATAGCATTCTGTGTAAGTAATAGATGTAAACAGTAGTGTTCTGTGCAGTAATAGATGTAAACAGTAGTGTTCTGTGCAGTAAGAGATGTAAACAGTAGTGTTCTGTGCAGTAATAAATTTAAACAGTAGTGTTTTGTGCTGTAATAGATGTAAACAGTAGTGTTCTGTGTAAGTAATAGATGTAAACAGTAGTGTTCTGTGCAGTAATAAATGTAAACAGTAGTGTTCTGTGCAGTAATAAATTTAAACAGTAGTGTTCTGTGCAGTAATAGATGTAAACAGCAGTGTTCTGTGCAGTAATAGATGTAAACAGTAGTGTTCTGTGCAGTAATAAATGTAAACAGTAGTGTTTTGTGCTGTAATAGATGTAAACAGTAGTGTTCTGTGTAAGTAATAGATGTAAACAGTAGTGTTCTGTGCAGTAATAGATGTAAACAGTAGTGTTCTGTGCAGTAATAGATGTAAACAATAGCATTCTGTGTAAGTAATAGATGTAAACAGTAGTGTTCTGTGCAGTAATAGATGTAAACAGTAGTGTTCTGTGCAGTAATAGATGTAAACAGTAGTGTTCTGTGTACGTAATAGATGTAAACAGTAGTGTTCTGTGCAGCAATAGATGTAAACAGTAGTGTTCTGTGCAGTAATAGATGTAAACAATAGCATTCTGTGTAAGTAATAGATGTAAACAGTAGTGTTCTGTGCAGTAATAGATGTAAACAGTAGTGTTCTGTGCAGTAAGAGATGTAAACAGTAGTGTTCTGTGCAGTAATAGATGTAAACAATAGCATTCTGTGCAGTAATAGATGTAAACAGTAGTGTTCTGTGTAAGTAATAGATGTAAACAGTAGTGTTCTGTGCAGTAATAGATGTAAACAGTAGTGTTCTGTGCAGTAAGAGATGTAAACAGTAGTGTTCTTTGCAGTAATAGATGTAAACAGTTGTGTTCTGTGCAGTAATAAATGTAAACAGTAGTGTTCTGTGTAAGTAACAGATGTAAACAGTAGTGTTCTGTGCAGTAATAGATGTAAACAGTAGTGTTCTGTGCAGTAATAGATGTAAACAGTAGTGTTCTGTGCAGTAATAGATGTAAACAGTAGTGTTCTGTGTAAGTAACAGATGTAAACAGTAGTGTTCTGTGTAAGTAATAGATGTAAACAGTAGTGTTCTGTGTAAGTAATAGATGTAAACAGTAGTGTTCTGTGCAGTAATAGATGTAAACAGTAGTGTTCTGTGCAGTAATAGATGTAAACAGTAGTGTTCTGTGTAAGTAATAGATGTAAACAGTAGTGTTCTGTGTAAGTAATAGATGTAAACAGTAGTGTTCTGTGCAGTAACAGATGTAAACAGTAGTGATCTGTGCAGTAACAGATGTAAACAGCAGTGTTCTGTGCAGTAATAGATGTAAACGGTAGTGTTCTGTGTAAGTAACAGATGTAAACAGTAGTGTTCTGTGCAGTAATAGATGTAAACAGTAGTGTTCTGTGCAGTAATAGATGTAAACAGTAGTGTTCTGTGTAAGTAACAGATGTAAATGTAACCCACTACTGGGTATGTACACGTCGATGGTAGGCCAGGTTCAATAGGTTAAAGAATAAGAGACACTAGGTTCTGAGGAGAGAGTGGAAAAGACAGTGCAATTAAAAGACACCACACAAGGATATAAGTTTTTCTTTCTTTTAGTAATAAATTGAAAGGTTGAAATATTTACAATTACCCGAAATAAAAGATCGGACCCTTTAAAATAAAATAAAAATGAATTGTCTTTCAAAACTTGGGAAATAGTCCTTTAAATCCTCAAAGAGAAAAGTTTAGAGAGTTCCTTTCCAGGAGTTCAGTTCAAGGCGTTATTCCTTGGTTCAGTTCGTAAAGTGTTAATTCAAGTCAATAAGTCAAGTCAGTCATAGTCAGTGATGTGACACGAGCAGGCCACAATCCTACCAGATATGCCATGTGCAACGACATAGAACAGGATCACATTCGAATGGGTGGGTGGCTCGCCATCTAATGTAGTCCACGAATCCTCAGCGAAATCCAGATCCAGCTCAAAAACTTGACCTGTGTAACCATACCCTTAGTTAAGCTACACATACAGGCCATAGTTCAATTCCTATCAAATATCATCAATCAGTTTAAACTTAAAGTAGTTGTACAACATTAATATCAATCTTCTCAAAAGAAAAGCTATGCAAACTGCATATACTTCATTTATACTGAAAACCATTGCATACCATTCAGTTAAATTAGCATTATCAAGTAAACAGGATGAATACTATGAAATAACAACATTGTATACTGAAATCGCGATAACCTTGCAATTATACACAACATTACCCTGTACAGAGATTATCATGAGGACACATTCAGCTCTCTCTCCTTGCACGTGCTGGGTGCGGTATTACAGCATGTGAAATACAGTCAGCTCACTCTGAGCATTAAACTTACTAATTTCAACCAAAATGTACCCTCTCAGGTTCCTTACAACAAATATTAACAAAACAGATTACAATTCTCAAGTTTCACCGAAGTATTTAGCAATGATAACAAAATATGACTTCATCATTACATCAGTAAGGAAAAATAGACAAGTTGCCTTACCGAGACGATTCAAACAAAAGAAATACTCGACGAAACAAAGCTTCTGGTCTTCAAACATACAGCATTTACAGAGCTGGTCGCTCAGTACTCCAAAGGAAACTTAAACTTCGTAAACAACTTAGAATTAGTTTCTTTCAATTGTTTCTAGCTCTGAAAACGTGGAGTTTCCAACTCTCTGGCTCTCATCCGCTCAACAGACTGAATGGCTCCATCAGAAACCGAATGCTTGCTAAACAGCATGTCAAAATAAAAGAACCAGATCGTAACTGTCACAGTAAAAGTACTGCTATATCAAATACATTCAAATCGTGTTTTTAACAATAACAACCCATCATTCATGAATTGATTCACTAGGATTATCACTATTTATTATCCCATTTTACTATTTATGCTTTTTATCACTAATTATTGTACCTTTTTATTATGCATTTGTCAACTGGGTTACACCCTCCCTCTCTAAACTGGCATGAGTCCCTTCATGACATTTTCACGTGGGAGAGGATTACCCTCAAACGTTTCAACTAAAGCATTGTTGAAAGCCTCAAGGATAGTCTGAGCAAAAGAAATAAATGGTTTGCCTAATTGAGGATAAGTAAACCTTCCGGGTGCTCTTCTCTGACGTTCAGATCTACGCAAGGCGTCATGATCTGGCTCACTAACACTATCTGGACCTTCTACAGGACTTGACTCAGGACAGGGGTGAGTAACTGTAGGATAGGATGTGTCAGTGTTAGGAATGACTGGCAAATCAGATAGATCCAGCAATGGGGTTTCATTATCAGTTTTTTCAGTTGGAACAACTTCTGATACTACAGTATCATTCTGCTCTTGAGAAAGGGTAGTTGTCGACTTCGGCTCACTTAAAGTAATTGGTTCTTCCTGATCATTTTCTGTTGGTTTCGTTTCTTTAGGTTCAACGGATGACTCAGGTTCGGCATTCATGTTGCTCTGGTTCGAAGGCAATTCTTTTTCTACAGGTTCTGCATCAATTGGATCATCAGGTGGAAACTGAATAAGGTCAGGTTCTTCTTCTGTCGTAGAAGAACTTGGGATATCGGAGCATTGAACTTCAGGAGTGATATCAGGTAAGTTTTCAGGTACAGTTGATGAATGAGTCTGAGGACTTGGTTCATTTCCAGGCTGTGCAACGTCTGGGGTTTTTTCAGTAGGATACATCACTTCAGGACCAATGATTCTTGTCTCCACTTCAAACCGTAGAGGATATGACAATGAATAGTCCTCTTCATCAGACTCGACAGGGTTTTCAGCTGGCTGAAGAGTACTTTGTCTGGTTCTGGGTCTAGAGACTCGTACAGGCTGTTCAGGCTCTGCATCTTCTTCAGCAAGAAACCCGCATGGCAGTAGGAGATCCCTGTGTAGGGTACGGGTGGGTTCATCCTGACCCGCAGGACACACCGTGTAGACTGGTAGCTCTCCTGCTCTCTTTTGTACGACATACACAGTGGGCTCCCATCGATCAGCAAGTTTATGCTTGTTGCGAAGTCTGAGATTACGTACAAGAACGCGATCCCCTATCTCCAGACATGACTCTCTCACTCTCATATCAAACCTCTTTTTGTTTTTGTCAGCTACTTTCTTTGCATTTTTCATGGCAATGTTGTAACTTTCTTTCAAGTAGGACTTCAGATTTTTCACGTACTGGGAGTGTGACGTGGATGAGGCTCCTTTTACTGGTAACCCAAAAGCTATGTCGATCGGCAATCTGGGCTGGCGCCCAAACATGAGCTCGTATGGGGAATACCCAGTCACCTCGTTCTTTGTACAATTGTATGCATGAGTTAGTGGCTTTACATACTCACGCCATCTGGTCTTTTCTCTCTCCCTCAGGGTACCCAACATACTCAGCAGAGTACGATTATAGCGCTCTACAGGGTTACCTCTGGGGTGATAGGGACTTGTTCGGACTTTCTTTGTACCCACTAAGGCACAGAGCTCTTTGACAATTTGTGACTCAAAGTCACGGCCTTGATCGCTGTGTAGGCGCTCTGGGAAGCCGTAATGGATGAAAAATTGCTCCCACAGGCAACGTGCTACAGTGATGGCCTTTTGATCTTTCGTGGGTATCGCCACAGCATACTTGGTGAAATGGTCGGTAATTACTAATATGTCCTTCGTGTTGTGGCTATCCGGTTCGAGGGACAAGAAGTCCATACAGACCAGTTCCATGGGTCGGCTGGTTTGGATACTGACCATCGGCGCTGCCTTCTCTGGCTGATGTTTGCGCTTGACACACCTTGGGCAGGTTTTGACCTTTGACTCAACATCTGCTGACAATTTCGGCCAATAGAACCTGGACCTGGCCAGCTCAAGGGTGCGCTCGATACCGAGATGACCCATCTCATCGTGGAGACTGGTAAGTACGGATGGCCTCAAAACACGTGGAAGAACAAGTTGGTACTCTGTCCGGTCTTCACACTGTCGCTTACGATATAACAGTGAGTTTTTGACTTCAAGGCGGCTCATCCCTCTCAGCATAAGCATCAGCTCTGGTGATTGCACATCCGGTTGAGGTGCAGGCTCACCAGATTCAAGTGCCTTGATGATCACGCTGATTGAGGGGTCTTCTCGCTGTAGTCTGGCTATTTCACCCTCGCTGTGCATTGGGACAGAGCAGAGGCCTTGTAACTCTGACTCCACATCCTCATACACAGGCGGAATGGCATCAGGGTGGATAGCGAGTGACTCTACAAGACAATGAGACGCTGACTCCTCATTCAGGGCTGCATGGTACTGACAGGTGGCCTTGACAACGTCCACAGGAGTTAGATGGTGAGAGGTGAACTGATGAATTTGCAGACTCTCCTCCTGTGAGCAGTTGTCATTCACCAGTGGTCCATGTGGCCTCCTTGACAGACCGTCAGCGTCTTGGTTTTGCTTGCCCGCACGATACTGGATGTCAAAGGAGAAGGTGGACAGGGCAGCTAGCCAACGATAGCTGGTCGCGTCTAGCTTTGCCGTGGTGAGTATGTATCGAAGCGGATTGTTGTCAGTCACAACAGTAAACGAATGCCCATACAAGTAGTCTTGAAATTTTTCGACAACGGCCCATTTTAAGGCTAAAAATTCCAATTTATGGGCTGGGTATCTGGCTTCACTTTGTGACAGGCCTCGGCTGGCGTAGGCTATTACGCGCTTCTGTCCATCCTGCTCTTGATAAAGGGCAGCTCCGAGTCCCGTAGTGCTTGCGTCTGTATGCAAGACGTATGGCAACTCTGGATTAGCAAAACCCAAGACTGGTGATGAGGTAAGTCTTTCAATTATCCTTTCGAAGGCATTCTGACAAGCTGTTGTCCATCTTTCTCCGAATGGCTCCTTCGGATGGAAGTACCTCGCGTCAGTCTTGGTTGTCTGGGTGGACTTCCGTGCTGGAGGATATCCCGCAGTTAGGTTGGTCAACGGCTTGACTATTTTTGAATAGTCCTGCACGAACCTCCGGTAATAACCGGAGAAACCGAGAAAAGAACGGAGTTCCTTCAAGGTACGGGGTCTCGGCCAAGTCTTGAGTGCTTCGATCTTCTGGGGATCGGTCTCCACTCCTTTTTGTGAGACTATGTGCCCCAAATAACGGACAGATGTCTGAAAGAAGCGGCACTTATCAGGAGATAACTTTAGACCATTCTCCCTCAGACGATCCAGGACTTTGGTTAGACGAGCTTCGTGTTCCTCCAGGGTTTGGGAGAAGACGATGATGTCATCAAGGAATACCAACACTTCACGCAGATGGATATCTCCCATGCACTTCTCCATTAAGCGCTGGAACGTGCTTGGAGCGTTTGTGATTCCTTGTGGCATACGATTCCACTCCCAAAATCCGAGGGGACATACAAAAGCAGTTTTCGGTTTATCATCTTCGTGCATCTCAATTTGATAATATCCGGATTTCAGATCCATTACGGAAAACCACTGCGATCCGCTTAGGGCAGAGAACGACTCTTCAAGGTTGGGTAACGCATAGGCATCTTTGATCGTTTGCATGTTCAGCCTCCTATAGTCTACACATAGGCGTACGTCGCCATTCTTCTTTTTCACTATGACTATAGGTGAAGCATATGGGGATTCAGATTCACGGATGATACCCGCTTCAAGAAGGGTTTGAAGATGTCGTCTCACAGCGTCGTAATCCTTAGGATGGATAGGACGGGGTCGGTGCTTAAATGGTGTCTCATCCTTCAGTTTGATACGATGTTTGACTTTCGTTGCGTGACCAAAATCAAGGTCATACTGCGAAAACACGTCAGAGTATGTGTTCAGTGTCTCTGTTATTCGTTTCTTCCATTTTGCAGGAAGCGGAGAATCTCCGAAATCAAAACTTAAGCTGTTAGTTTGCTGCTCATCCTGACGGGGCTGTTGCTGACTGGAGCAGACGGTGGGTGATGACGACAATTGACTTAGGTTATAGGTGTTGTAGGTCTGACTGATTTCATGTGGGATACAAAGTTCTGCAAGGACAGAGTTACTTGGCAAGACAATGTCATGGCTGGTTTCATTTCGCAGCACTACAGGTACCTTGTATGGGTGACGTGCTGGAATAGAGATCAAGCAGCTATCGATGAAGATTCCCCCTGGCAAAGACGAGATTGAGGGTTCTTCAAGCACTGCCCATTTCTCATTGTTCGCTTCACTTCTGGAGACAAAGCCTTCCAAGACAACTTTCTGTCTGGCAGGAATGATACCTTGCTCATGACGACCTAACATAACAACACCAATCTGACCCTCTGAGTTTTGCTTTTGTCTGAGTTGCAGGGTTTTCAAAACTTGTTGGTAGCCACAGTATGTGTTGCTTACCAGAGGATTTCCGTCACAGAATTGTTCATAAAGGGGGTCTAAAATATTTGTACCAATCAGTACAGGCACGCTACTGTTTAAGCGAGTGTCTGGTACTATCAGGGCAAGAGTCTGCACTTCAGGTTGTGAAGCCATGAATTCTCTGGGAAACTGCATACTGAGCTGTATATAGCCTAGGTACGGGACTGCCTGGCCATTAGCACCTTCAACTTCCAGTATGTCACTGACTGGGTGTATCGGGTGATTGGAGAGGTGTGAATCGTAGAAAGACTGAGACACAGTCGTAACTTGTGATCCAGTATCAAGCAATGAGTTACATTCAATTCCATTAACTTTCACATTTGCTGTGCTCTTATTTCCTACTAAGCCTCTAGGCAGTTTTCCAGTTCTTACAGTTCTGTGTTCGTTAAGTGTCACTTTTTTCTTGGTTTTCGGTGTCGCGGGGGGACTGTTAGTTGACTCTGTTCCTATTCGCCCCTCAATAGGAACAGTTACTCGTTTAAAGAACTTTCAACACCAGGGTTTGCCTTTTCCCATGCTCTCTGTCGTTCTTTCAGCTCTTTTTTCTTTGCGTTAACTAGTGCAGGGTTCGGCGGATCAGTGCAGCAGCTCGCTATATGCCCATCCTCGCCACATTGAAAACAATACCACGGTTTGGGTCTTTTCGGGATGGTGGCGAGTTTTTGTGCTGGTGCTTCAGCACTAGGTGGTTCTTTTGGTGTAGGTTTCTGCTGTTTCTTTCCAGCTTGGGGTTTATTGGGCGGTTTGTCTTTGGGGTAAGAGAGCGCTACAACCTGAGCTTGGAGTTCGGCTATCTGCTTTTGCAGCTGATTCATCACTGATGGAGGAGCTTCAACTGAAAGTGGTAAGTCGTACTCAATGTCAGGTTCACAAAGGTTCTGTGCTTGAACTTGAGCTTTGGTCTTTGAGAAGCCGAGATGCTGTTTCATTCTGTTTGCTTTAGCTGTTTGTTTATCTTCTTCAGAGCGCAAGAGCAACAACAGCTCTGAAAAGGTGGGTGGTTTCTCCTTTCGCTTTTCAAGCTGAAGTGTGCTGATCAAGGTATTGTTCCAACAGCCTCTGCAGAATTGTTTCAGAAGCTGTCTTTCGGAATCGGTTGGTGATACTGCCTTCACCTTCACAATCTTGTTCAGAGCAGCCTGAAGACGATGGAGATAACTGGATGGTTTCTCACCAGAGTTCTGGTTGATGTTAAGAAACTCTGCGAACAGATCGTCCCCATCTTTCACTATGTCATAAGCAGAGTCAAGCAGATTGAGATAGGCTCTGGGGGAAGCATAAGGACCTAATGACTTCACTACTGTAGCAGCCGGCGCTAAGAGACTGTCAACAATCTTCCTCACAAGTTGTCCTTTGGGGACAGCAGGATCAGCCAAGTAAAACTCCACACTATTTCGCCATGTGTCGTAGTCAACCTCAGTGTTAGGACACGGTACTCTGCCCGAAAAAGTCCTCAGCTTCACTGAGTGTAGGTCTGAGCGAAGGTCGGAGCTCTTCACTACATGCTCAACAATGAACCGTTGCATCTCAGGCGGGTTCAGGTGGTTGGGTGCTGGCTTAAGTTGTGGAAGTGGTTCAGGTCGGCTTATATCAGGTGTAATAGTTGTAGTGGGCTCTGGGGTGTGTTCGTTTTGAGTTGAGTGCGATTCTGCAGTTTTGAGGTATTCTTCATTTTCAGGGTCAGTATCAGAGGGAATTTGTTCTGCTGGTTCATCATCTAACATTTGCACCAGTTCACTTTCAGCTGCTGGCTTTGTATGGGCAACAAGGTCAGAGATTCTGGCTAACTCAACTTGTAAGAGCATTTCAAATGATTTCCCACTATGTTTGGCAATTTCTCTAAGCTGAGTTATAAATGACTCTGTTAAACCTGTACCCTTTTCGGATGAGTACACATTTGCAAGAGCATCAACATGGTGAACAACATCAGTGTTACCGTCACAAATTCTGTCAAAAGGTAAGGAACCTTTCAGTGTTTCAACAGCTAACCCAGATTCAAATTCAACAATTACCTGGTCGCTAGCATCAGGCACTTTAATTATTCTTGAAATTTTGCCATACTGTTTCAAATACTCAAAAACCTCATTATCACCCTCAGTTCCAGATAAACCCTTTATGATAAGAGAGTTAGGTACCTTCACACTTTCCATCGTAATGATTTCCATTGTAGTCAAAAAGTAGAGCTTAAATGAAATGTTCACAAAGCGCAAAAATGCAAAAATTGTGGTGATTGCACTCACTTAAACACAATCTCCTGGCTGGCTCGCCAAGTTTTACCGTGTAACCCACTACTGGGTATGTACACGTCGATGGTAGGCCAGGTTCAATAGGTTAAAGAATAAGAGACACTAGGTTCTGAGGAGAGAGTGGAAAAGACAGTGCAATTAAAAGACACCACACAAGGATATAAGTTTTTCTTTCTTTTAGTAATAAATTGAAAGGTTGAAATATTTACAATTACCCGAAATAAAAGATCGGACCCTTTAAAATAAAATAAAAATGAATTGTCTTTCAAAACTTGGGAAATAGTCCTTTAAATCCTCAAAGAGAAAAGTTTAGAGAGTTCCTTTCCAGGAGTTCAGTTCAAGGCGTTATTCCTTGGTTCAGTTCGTAAAGTGTTAATTCAAGTCAATAAGTCAAGTCAGTCATAGTCAGTGATGTGACACGAGCAGGCCACAATCCTACCAGATATGCCATGTGCAACGACATAGAACAGGATCACATTCGAATGGGTGGGTGGCTCGCCATCTAATGTAGTCCACGAATCCTCAGCGAAATCCAGATCCAGCTCAAAAACTTGACCTGTGTAACCATACCCTTAGTTAAGCTACACATACAGGCCATAGTTCAATTCCTATCAAATATCATCAATCAGTTTAAACTTAAAGTAGTTGTACAACATTAATATCAATCTTCTCAAAAGAAAAGCTATGCAAACTGCATATACTTCATTTATACTGAAAACCATTGCATACCATTCAGTTAAATTAGCATTATCAAGTAAACAGGATGAATACTATGAAATAACAACATTGTATACTGAAATCGCGATAACCTTGCAATTATACACAACATTACCCTGTACAGAGATTATCATGAGGACACATTCAGCTCTCTCTCCTTGCACGTGCTGGGTGCGGTATTACAGCATGTGAAATACAGTCAGCTCACTCTGAGCATTAAACTTACTAATTTCAACCAAAATGTACCCTCTCAGGTTCCTTACAACAAATATTAACAAAACAGATTACAATTCTCAAGTTTCACCGAAGTATTTAGCAATGATAACAAAATATGACTTCATCATTACATCAGTAAGGAAAAATAGACAAGTTGCCTTACCGAGACGATTCAAACAAAAGAAATACTCGACGAAACAAAGCTTCTGGTCTTCAAACATACAGCATTTACAGAGCTGGTCGCTCAGTACTCCAAAGGAAACTTAAACTTCGTAAACAACTTAGAATTAGTTTCTTTCAATTGTTTCTAGCTCTGAAAACGTGGAGTTTCCAACTCTCTGGCTCTCATCCGCTCAACAGACTGAATGGCTCCATCAGAAACCGAATGCTTGCTAAACAGCATGTCAAAATAAAAGAACCAGATCGTAACTGTCACAGTAAAAGTACTGCTATATCAAATACATTCAAATCGTGTTTTTAACAATAACAACCCATCATTCATGAATTGATTCACTAGGATTATCACTATTTATTATCCCATTTTACTATTTATGCTTTTTATCACTAATTATTGTACCTTTTTATTATGCATTTGTCAACTGGGTTACATAAACAGTAGTGTTCTGTGTAAGTAATAGATGTAAACAGTAGTGTTCTGTGTAAGTAATAGATGTAAACAGTGGTGTTCTGTGCAGTAATAGATGTAAACAGTAGTGTTCTGTGCAGTAATAGATTTAAACAGTAGTGTTCTGTGCAGTAATAGATGTAAACAGCAGTGGTCTGTGCAGTAATAGATGTAAACAGTAGTGTTCTGTGTAAGTAATAGATGTAAACAGTAGTGTTCTGTGCAGTAATAAATTTAAACAGTAGTGTTTTGTGCTGTAATAGATGTAAACAGTAGTGTTCTGTGTAAGTAATAGATGTAAACAATAGCATTCTGTACAGTAATAGATGTAAACAGTAGTGTTCTGTGCAGTAATAGATGTAAACAGTAGTGTTCTGTGTAAGTAATAGATGTAAACAGTAAACAATAGCATTCTGTGCAGTAATAGATGTAAACAGTTGTGTTCTGTGCAGTAAGAGATGTAAACAGTAGTGTTCTGTGCAGTAATAGATGTAAACAGTAGTGTTCTGTGCAGTAATAGATGTAAACAGTAGTGTTCCGTGCAGTAATAGATGTAAACAGCAGTGTTCTGTGCAGTAACAGATGTAAACAGTAGTGTTCTGTGCAGTAATAGATGTAAACAGTAGTGTTCTGTGCAGTAATAAATATAAACAGTAGTGTTCTGTGCAGTAATAAATTTAAACAGTAGTGTTTTGTGCTGTAATAGATGTAAACAGTAGTGTTCTGTGTAAGTAATAGATGTAAACAGTAGTGTTCTGTGCAGTAATAAATGTAAACAGTAGTGTTCTGTGCAGTAATAAATTTAAACAGTAGTGTTCTGTGCAGTAATAGATGTAAACAGCAGTGTTCTGTGCAGTAATAGATGTAAACAGCAGTGTTCTGTGCAGTAATAGATGTAAACAGTAGTGTTCTGTGCAGTAATAAATGTAAACAGTAGTGTTTTGTGCTGTAATAGATGTAAACAGTAGTGTTCTGTGTAAGTAATAGATGTAAACAGTAGTGTTCTGTGCAGTAATAGATGTAAACAGTAGTGTTCTGTGCAGTAAGAGATGTAAACAATAGCATTCTGTGTAAGTAATAGATGTAAACAGTAGTGTTCTGTGCAGTAATAGATGTAAACAGTAGTGTTCTGTGCAGTAATAGATGTAAACAGTAGTGTTCTGTGTACGTAATAGATGTAAACAGTAGTGTTCTGTGCAGCAATAGATGTAAACAGTAGTGTTCTGTGCAGTAATAGATGTAAACAATAGCATTCTGTGTAAGTAATAGATGTAAACAGTAGTGTTCTGTGCAGTAATAGATGTAAACAGTAGTGTTCTGTGCAGTAAGAGATGTAAACAGTAGTGTTCTGTGCAGTAATAGATGTAAACAATAGCATTCTGTGCAGTAATAGATGTAAACAGTAGTGTTCTGTGTAAGTAATAGATGTAAACAGTAGTGTTCTGTGCAGTAATAG
Source organism: Pygocentrus nattereri (assembly GCF_015220715.1). Lineage (NCBI taxonomy): Eukaryota > Metazoa > Chordata > Actinopteri > Characiformes > Serrasalmidae > Pygocentrus > Pygocentrus nattereri. Next base: position 9,427,763 of record NC_051228.1, on the reverse strand, counting down.
ATGTAAACAGTAGTGTTCTGTGCAGTAAGAGATGTAAACAGTAGTGTTCTTTGCAGTAATAGATGTAAACAGTTGTGTTCTGTGCAGTAATAAATGTAAACAGTAGTGTTCTGTGTAAGTAACAGATGTAAACAGTAGTGTTCTGTGCAGTAATAGATGTAAACAGTAGTGTTCTGTGCAGTAAGAGATGTAAACAGTAGTGTTCTGTGCAGTAATAGATATAAACAGTAGTGTTCTGTGCAGTAATAGATGTAAACAGTAGTGTTCTGTGCAGTAATAGATGTAAACAGTAGTGTTCTGTGCAGTAATAGATGTAAACAGTAGTGTTCTGTACAGTAATAGATGTAAACAGTAGTGTTCTGTGTAAATAATAGATGTAAACAGTAGTGTTCTGTGCAGTAATAGATGTAAACAGTAGTGTTCTGTGCAGTAATAGATGTAAACAGTAGTGTTCTGTGCAGTAATAGATGTAAACAATAGTGTTCTGTGTAAGTAATAGATGTAAACAATAGTGTTCTGTGTAAGTAATAGATGTAAACAGTAGTGTTCTGTGCAGTAATAGATGTAAACAGTAGTGTTCTGTGCACTAATAGATGTAAACAGTAGTGTTCTGTGTAAGTAACAGATGTAAACAGTAGTGTTCTGTACAGTAATAGATGTAAACAGTAGTGTTCTGTGCAGTAATAGATGTAAACAGTAGTGTTCTGTGCAGTAATAGATGTAAACAGTAGTGTTCTGTGCAGTAATAGATGTAAACAGTAGTGTTCTGTGTAAGTAATAGATGTAAACAGCAGTGTTCTGTGCAGTAATAGATGTAAACAGTAGTGTTCTGTGTAAGTAACAGATGTAAACAGTAGTGTTCTGTGTAAGTAATAGATGTAAACAGTAGTGTTCTGTGCAGTAATAGATGTAAACAGTAGTGTTCTGTGCAGTAATAGATGTAAACAGTAGTGTTCTGTGCAGTAATAGATGTAAACAGTAGTGTTCTGTGCAGTAATAGATGTAAACAGTAGTGTTCTGTGTAAGTAATAGATGTAAACAGTAGTGTTCTGTGTAAGTAATAGATGTAAACAGTAGTGTTCTGTGCAGTAACAGATGTAAACAGTAGTGATCTGTGCAGTAACAGATGTAAACAGCAGTGTTCTGTGCAGTAATAGATGTAAACGGTAGTGTTCTGTGTAAGTAACAGATGTAAACAGTAGTGTTCTGTGCAGTAATAGATGTAAACATTAGTGTTCTGTGCAGTAATAGATGTAAACAGTAGTGTTCTGTGTAAGTAACAGATGTAAACAGTAGTGTTCTGTGTAAGTAATAGATGTAAACAGTAGTGTTCTGTGTAAGTAATAGATGTAAACAGTAGTGTTCTGTGTAAGTAATAGATGTAAACAGTAGTGTTCTGTGCAGTAATAGATGTAAACAGTAGTGTTCTGTGCAGTAATAGATGTAAACAATAGTGTTCTGTGTAAGTAATAGATGTAAACAATAGTGTTCTGTGTAAGTAATAGATGTAAACAGTAGTGTTCTGTGCAGTAATAGATGTAAACAGTAGTGTTCTGTGCACTAATAGATGTAAACAGTAGTGTTCTGTGTAAGTAACAGATGTAAACAGTAGTGTTCTGTACAGTAATAGATGTAAACAGTAGTGTTCTGTGCAGTAATAGATGTAAACAGTAGTGTTCTGTGCAGTAATAGATGTAAACAGTAGTGTTCTGTGCAGTAATAGATGTAAACAGTAGTGTTCTGTGTAAGTAATAGATGTAAACAGCAGTGTTCTGTGCAGTAATAGATGTAAACAGTAGTGTTCTGTGTAAGTAACAGATGTAAACAGTAGTGTTCTGTGTAAGTAATAGATGTAAACAGCAGTGGTCTGTGCAGTAATAGATGTAAACAGTAGTGTTCTGTGCAGTAATAGATGTAAACAGTAGTGTTCTGTGCAGTAATAGATGTAAACAGTAGTGTTCTGTGCAGTAATAGATGTAAACAGTAGTGTTCTGTGTAAGTAATAGATGTAAACAGTAGTGTTCTGTGTAAGTAATAGATGTAAACAGTAGTGTTCTGTGCAGTAACAGATGTAAACAGTAGTGATCTGTGCAGTAACAGATGTAAACAGCAGTGTTCTGTGCAGTAATAGATGTAAACGGTAGTGTTCTGTGTAAGTAACAGATGTAAACAGTAGTGTTCTGTGTAAGTAATAGATGTAAACAGTAGTGTTCTGTGCAGTAATAGATGTAAACAGTAGTGTTCTGTGTAAGTAACAGATGTAAACAGTAGTGTTCTGTGTAAGTAATAGATGTAAACAGTAGTGTTCTGTGTAAGTAATAGATGTAAACAGTAGTGTTCTGTGTAAGTAATAGATGTAAACAGTAGTGTTCTGTGCAGTAATAGATGTAAACAGTAGTGTTCTGTGCAGTAATAGATGTAAACAGTAGTGTTCTGTTCAGTAATAGATGTAAACAGTAGTGTTCTGTGCAGTAATAGATGTAAACAGTAGTGTTCTGTGTAAGTAATAGATGTAAACAGTAGTGTTCTGTGCAGTAATAGATGTAAACAGTAGTGTTCTGTGCAGTAACAGATGTAAACAGTAGTGTTCTGTGTAAGTAATAGATGTAAACAGTAAACAATAGCATTCTGTACAGTAATAGATGTAAACAGTAGTGTTCTGTGCAGTAATAGATGTAAACAGTAGTGTTCTGTGTAAGTAATAGATGTAAACAGTAAACAATAGCATTCTGTGCAGTAATAGATGTAAACAGTTGTGTTCTGTGCAGTAATAGATGTAAACAGTAGTGTTCTGTGCAGTAATAGATGTAAACAGTAGTGTTCTGTGCAGTAATAGATTTAAACAGTAGTGTTCTGTGCAGTAATAGATGTAAACAGCAGTGGTCTGTGCAGTAAGAGATGTAAACAGTAGTGTTCTGTGCAGTAATAAATATAAACAGTAGTGTTCTGTGCAGTAATAAATTTAAACAGTAGTGTTTTGTGCTGTAATAGATGTAAACAGTAGTGTTCTGTGTAAGTAATAGATGTAAACAGTAGTGTTCTGTGCAGTAATAAATGTAAACAGTAGTGTTCTGTGCAGTAATAAATTTAAACAGTAGTGTTCTGTGCAGTAATAGATGTAAACAGCAGTGTTCTGTGCAGTAATAGATGTAAACAGCAGTGTTCTGTGCAGTAATAGATGTAAACAGTAGTGTTCTGTGCAGTAATAAATGTAAACAGTAGTGTTTTGTGCTGTAATAGATGTAAACAGTAGTGTTCTGTGTAAGTAATAGATGTAAACAGTAGTGTTCTGTGCAGTAATAGATGTAAACAGTAGTGTTCTGTGCAGTAGTAGATGTAAACAGTAGTGTTCTGTGGAGTAATAGATGTAAACAGTAGTGTTCTCTGTAAGTAATAGATGTAAACAGTAGTGTTCTGTGCAGTAATAGATGTAAACAGTAGTGTTCTGTGCAGTAATAGATGTAAACAGTAGTGTTCTGTGCAGTAATAGATGTAAACAGTAGTGTTCTGTACAGTAATAGATGTAAACAGTAGTGTTCTGTGCAGTAATAGATGTAAACAGTAGTGTTCTGTGTAAGTAATAGATGTAAACAGTAGTGTTCTGTGCAGTAATAGATGTAAACAGTAGTGTTCTGTGCAGTAAGAGATGTAAACAGTAGTGTTCTTTGCAGTAATAGATGTAAACAGTTGTGTTCTGTGCAGTAATAAATGTAAACAGTAGTGTTCTGTGTAAGTAACAGATGTAAACAGTAGTGTTCTGTGCAGTAATAGATGTAAACAGTAGTGTTCTGTGCAGTAAGAGATGTAAACAGTAGTGTTCTGTGCAGTAATAGATATAAACAGTAGTGTTCTGTGCAGTAATAGATGTAAACAGTAGTGTTCTGTGCAGTAATAGATGTAAACAGTAGTGTTCTGTGCAGTAATAGATGTAAACAGTAGTGTTCTGTACAGTAATAGATGTAAACAGTAGTGTTCTGTGTAAATAATAGATGTAAACAGTAGTGTTCTGTGCAGTAATAGATGTAAACAGTAGTGTTCTGTGCAGTAATAGATGTAAACAGTAGTGTTCTGTGCAGTAATAGATGTAAACAATAGTGTTCTGTGTAAGTAATAGATGTAAACAATAGTGTTCTGTGTAAATAATAGATGTAAACAGTAGTGTTCTGTGCAGTAATAGATGTAAACAGTAGTGTTCTGTGCACTAATAGATGTAAACAGTAGTGTTCTGTGTAAGTAACAGATGTAAACAGTAGTGATCTGTACAGTAATAGATGTAAACAGTAGTGTTCTGTGCAGTAATAGATGTAAACAGTAGTGTTCTGTGCAGTAATAGATGTAAACAGTAGTGTTCTGTGCAGTAATAGATGTAAACAGTAGTGTTCTGTGTAAGTAATAGATGTAAACAGCAGTGTTCTGTGCAGTAATAGATGTAAACAGTAGTGTTCTGTGTAAGTAATAGATGTAAACAGTAGTGTTCTGTGTAAGTAATAGATGTAAACAGTAGTGTTCTGTGCAGTAATAGATGTAAACAGTAGTGTTCTGTGCAGTAATAGATGTAAACAGTAGTGTTCTGTGCAGTAATAGATGTAAACAGTAGTGTTCTGTGCAGTAATAGATGTAAACAGTAGTGTTCTGTGTAAGTAATAGATGTAAACAGTAGTGTTCTGTGTAAGTAATAGATGTAAACAGTAGTGTTCTGTGCAGTAACAGATGTAAACAGTAGTGATCTGTGCAGTAACAGATGTAAACAGCAGTGTTCTGTGCAGTAATAGATGTAAACGGTAGTGTTCTGTGTAAGTAACAGATGTAAACAGTAGTGTTCTGTGCAGTAATAGATGTAAACAGTAGTGTTCTGTGCAGTAATAGATGTAAACAGTAGTGTTCTGTGTAAGTAACAGATGTAAACAGTAGTGTTCTGTGTAAGTAATAGATGTAAACAGTAGTGTTCTGTGTAAGTAATAGATGTAAACAGTAGTGTTCTGTGTAAGTAATAGATGTAAACAGTAGTGTTCTGTGCAGTAATAGATGTAAACAGTAGTGTTCTGTGCAGTAATAGATGTAAACAGTAGTGTTCTGTGCAGTAATAGATGTAAACAATAGTGTTCTGTGTAAGTAATAGATGTAAACAATAGTGTTCTGTGTAAGTAATAGATGTAAACAGTAGTGTTCTGTGCAGTAATAGATGTAAACAGTAGTGTTCTGTGCACTAATAGATGTAAACAGTAGTGTTCTGTGTAAGTAACAGATGTAAACAGTAGTGTTCTGTACAGTAATAGATGTAAACAGTAGTGTTCTGTGCAGTAATAGATGTAAACAGTAGTGTTCTGTGCAGTAATAGATGTAAACAGTAGTGTTCTGTGCAGTAATAGATGTAAACAGTAGTGTTCTGTGTAAGTAATAGATGTAAACAGCAGTGTTCTGTGCAGTAATAGATGTAAACAGTAGTGTTCTGTGTAAGTAACAGATGTAAACAGTAGTGTTCTGTGTAAGTAATAGATGTAAACAGCAGTGGTCTGTGCAGTAATAGATGTAAACAGTAGTGTTCTGTGCAGTAATAGATGTAAACAGTAGTGTTCTGTGCAGTAATAGATGTAAACAGTAGTGTTCTGTGCAGTAATAGATGTAAACAGTAGTGTTCTGTGTAAGTAATAGATGTAAACAGTAGTGTTCTGTGTAAGTAATAGATGTAAACAGTAGTGTTCTGTGCAGTAACAGATGTAAACAGTAGTGATCTGTGCAGTAACAGATGTAAACAGCAGTGTTCTGTGCAGTAATAGATGTAAACGGTAGTGTTCTGTGTAAGTAACAGATGTAAACAGTAGTGTTCTGTGTAAGTAATAGATGTAAACAGTAGTGTTCTGTGCAGTAATAGATGTAAACAGTAGTGTTCTGTGTAAGTAACAGATGTAAACAGTAGTGTTCTGTGTAAGTAATAGATGTAAACAGTAGTGTTCTGTGTAAGTAATAGATGTAAACAGTAGTGTTCTGTGTAAGTAATAGATGTAAACAGTAGTGTTCTGTGCAGTAATAGATGTAAACAGTAGTGTTCTGTGCAGTAATAGATGTAAACAGTAGTGTTCTGTTCAGTAATAGATGTAAACAGTAGTGTTCTGTGCAGTAATAGATGTAAACAGTAGTGTTCTGTGTAAGTAATAGATGTAAACAGTAGTGTTCTGTGCAGTAATAGATGTAAACAGTAGTGTTCTGTGCAGTAATAGATGTAAACAGTAGTGTTCTGTGTAAGTAATAGATGTAAACAGTAAACAATAGCATTCTGTACAGTAATAGATGTAAACAGTAGTGTTCTGTGCAGTAATAGATGAAAACAGTAGTGTTCTGTGTAAGTAATAGATGTAAACAGTAAACAATAGCATTCTGTGCAGTAATAGATGTAAACAGTTGTGTTCTGTGCAGTAATAGATGTAAACAGTAGTGTTCTGTGCAGTAATAGATGTAAACAGTAGTGTTCTGTGCAGTAATAGATTTAAACAGTAGTGTTCTGTGCAGTAATAGATGTAAACAGCAGTGGTCTGTGCAGTAAGAGATGTAAACAGTAGTGTTCTGTGCAGTAATAAATATAAACAGTAGTGTTCTGTGCAGTAATAAATTTAAACAGTAGTGTTTTGTGCTGTAATAGATGTAAACAGTAGTGTTCTGTGTAAGTAATAGATGTAAACAGTAGTGTTCTGTGCAGTAATAAATGTAAACAGTAGTGTTCTGTGCAGTAATAAATTTAAACAGTAGTGTTCTGTGCAGTAATAGATGTAAACAGCAGTGTTCTGTGCAGTAATAGATGTAAACAGCAGTGTTCTGTGCAGTAATAGATGTAAACAGTAGTGTTCTGTGCAGTAATAAATGTAAACAGTAGTGTTTTGTGCTGTAATAGATGTAAACAGTAGTGTTCTGTGTAAGTAATAGATGTAAACAGTAGTGTTCTGTGCAGTAATAGATGTAAACAGTAGTGTTCTGTGCAGTAGTAGATGTAAACAGTAGTGTTCTGTGGAGTAATAGATGTAAACAGTAGTGTTCTGTGTAAGTAATAGATGTAAACAGTAGTGTTCTGTGCAGTAATAGATGTAAACAGTAGTGTTCTGTGCAGTAATAGATGTAAACAGTAGTGTTCTGTACAGTAATAGATGTAAACAGTAGTGTTCTGTGCAGTAATAGATGTAAACAGTAGTGTTCTGTGCAGTAATAGATGTAAACAGTAGTGTTCTGTGTAAGTAATAGATGTAAACAGTAGTGTTCTGTGTAAGTAATAGATGTAAACAGTAGTGTTCTGTACAGTAAGAGATGTAAACAGTAGTGTTCTGTGCAGTAATAAATGTAAACAGTAGTGTTCTGTGCAGTAATAAATGTAAACAGTAGTGTTCTGTGCAGTAACAGATGTAAACAGTAGTGTTCTGTGCAGTAAGAGATGTAAACAGTAGTGTTCTGTTCAGTAATAGATGTAAACAGTAGTGTTCTGTGCAGTAATAGATGTAAACAGTAGTGTTCTGTGCAGTAATAGATGTAAACAGTAGTGTTCTGTGTAAGTAACAGATGTAAACAGTAGTGTTCTGTGTAAGTAATAGATGTAAACAGTAGTGTTCTGTGTAAGTAATAGATGTAAACAGTAGTGTTCTGTGCAGTAATAGATGTAAACAGTAGTGTTCTTTGCAGTAATAGATGTAAACAGTAGTGTTCTGTGCAGTAATAGATGTAAACAGTAGTGTTCTGTGCAGTAATAGATGTAAACAGTAGTGTTCTGTGCAGTAATAGATGTAAACAATAGCATTCTGTGCAGTAATAGATGTAAACAGCAGTGTTCTGTGCAGTAATAGATGTAAACAGTAGTGTTCTCTGCAGTAATAAATATAAACAGTAGTGTTCTGTGCAGTAATAAATTTAAACAGTAGTGTTTTGTGCTGTAATAGATGTAAACAGTAGTGTTCTGTGTAAGTAATAGATGTAAACAGTAGTGTTCTGTGCAGTAATAAATGTAAACAGTAGTGTTCTGTGCAGTAATAAATTTAAACAGTAGTGTTCTGTGCAGTAATAGATGTAAACAGCAGTGTTCTGTGCAGTAATAGATGTAAACAGCAGTGTTCTGTGCAGTAATAGATGTAAACAGTAGTGTTCTGTGCAGTAATAAATGTAAACAGTAGTGTTTTGTGCTGTAATAGATGTAAACAGTAGTGTTCTGTGTAAGTAATAGATGTAAACAGTAGTGTTCTGTGCAGTAATAGATGTAAACAGTAGTGTTCTGTGCAGTAATAGATGTAAACAGTAGTGTTCTGTGCAGTAGTAGATGTAAACAGTAGTGTTCTGTGGAGTAATAGATGTAAACAGTAGTGTTCTGTGCAGTAATAGATGTAAACAGTAGTGTTCTGTGCAGTAGTAGATGTAAACAGTAGTGTTCTGTGCAGTAATAGATGTAAACAGTAGTGTTCTGTACAGTAATAGATGTAAACAGTAGTGTTCTGTGCAGTAATAGATGTAAACAGTAGTGTTCTGTGCAGTAATAGATGTAAACAGTAGTGTTCTGTGTAAGTAATAGATGTAAACAGTAGTGTTCTGTGTAAGTAATAGATGTAAACAGTAGTGTTCTGTACAGTAAGAGATGTAAACAGTAGTGTTCTGTGCAGTAATAAATGTAAACAGTAGTGTTCTGTGCAGTAACAGATGTAAACAGTAGTGTTCTGTGCAGTAAGAGATGTAAACAGTAGTGTTCTGTTCAGTAATAGATGTAAACAGTAGTGTTTTGTGCAGTAATAGATGTAAACAGTAGTGTTCTGTGCAGTAATAGATGTAAACAGTAGTGTTCTGTGCAGTAATAGATGTAAACAGTAGTGTTCTGTGTAAGTAATAGATGTAAACAGTAGTGTTCTGTGCAGTAAGAGATGTAAACAGTAGTGTTCTGTTCAGTAATAGATGTAAACAGTAGTGTTTTGTGCAGTAATAGATGTAAACAGTAGTGTTCTGTGCAGTAATAGATGTAAACAGTAGTGTTCTGTGCAGTAATAGATGTAAACAGTAGTGTTCTGTGTAAGTAATAGATGTAAACAGTAGTGTTCTGTGCAGTAAGAGATGTAAACAGTAGTGTTTTGTGTAAGTAATAGATGTAGGCTAATATAACTCTGAGGAAAAGGTTTGATTTCATCTTCAGCTCCCAAAGATTTGAGATATTAACATCTAAACCGTGTCTGTGCTTTAGTGAGCAAGAATTGAACATGTTCTGTGGTGAGCAGAGCTATTATCATGCTAGCGAAGCCGATGTTAACAAGCTCCTCTCTCTTGGCTGGTATTTACCAATTGTTAGATAGATAGTTTAACGTTAATTGAATTATGGTTTGAAAATCTTTCTGCATTCACTTATTTGGTGACCATGTAGTGAAACTAAACTTTTTGGCTATTTTATATTTTGAAAGAAAGCAGGATAATATGGCACAAAAATGACCTAGCTGCCTTCATGTCATGTAGGGAGGTTTTTCTAATAAAGTAGATGGTGAGTGTACATAACATCACAGTCATAACAAAACCTTGCTGAATGTCCAAATGTCATTTTTACCACATTGGAAAGTTCCTGTTTATTTGTCATGAAATGTTCACACAAAGTAAAGAGCAGCTGGCACTTACAAATGCTACAAAAAGTAAGAGTCATTCTATGGAAACCTCCAATTTTATGTCCCTAGCGTTTACAGAGATATTAAACTTGAAAAACATGTTAGAGTTACAATTTATTCATATTTTACAATAAAACAATACATTATTTCAACAATTTCACCTTATTGAGCCATTAATTTAGCAATATTTGTTTTTAAATCAATTATATTGAATTCCAAGAACCACAGAAGTGCTTGTCCTCACAGTCATTCGTAAAGGGTGAGGACATATTTTAAGGGAAAAAACTTTTTTTTCACAATTGTAACTGCAATAATGTATACATGACTATGGAATATATAATTCAAATGACAAAGAAAACAAATGGCAAATATATATAAAAAGTTGTCCCCAGGAGTCGTGTCACTGGTGTTACTGCATAACAAAAAAATCTCCTATTTTGAAATAAAAATCACACACAAAATCATATGAAGCTCTTAGTTGAAGTCACTAGTATGACGTACTTTATTCTTAGGTAATTGTGAAAAAACTGATTGGCAACAAGTGGTTTGATGCTCTATAGCAGCCGTTTTGTAAAATGCATTTTTCCTTAAAAATGGTGTTACTGTCACTGGTGTTACCTTTCCTATGTGTAACACCAATGACAATCAGTAACACCAGTGACTCCTATGGATAGATAAAAATGTAGATGTTTCTGTAGAGTGACCCAAAAAACAAAAGTGGAGCAGTTTTGATGACGTAGATGATTCATAATGATATTTTTCAAAGTTCTCTGAAAATCCAAACATGAACAAAACACATGAACAGATAGAACAACACCTGAGGGTAGAATACTTGAGCACAAAAGTAGACTGAATATTCCATTGCTATTCTATAAAGACGTTTGTGCAATTAAAGACATGTTTTGCTGAAGACACTGATGTTGAAAGGTTCATATGCAGTCTGAAAAAGTTGGAGAGCTAGGTTGCTACCTGAAAAAGGTAGGATATTGGGGCTTTTTGAGATCTTCACCGGCAGTCAGCGTGTAACTGGCTGTAGTTGAGAGGGGGACAGAGAGCAGCTGAACAGTTTTCCCAGTAGTGCTCCATGTGAGCCAGCTTGCAGCGTTCAGTTATCAGATATATGTGAAGAATATGAATTACAATGCTACATATTTTAATAGGCTACATGCTGTATTTACTACAGTCTGTGTTTGTAGCTTCTAACCAATGAGGACTGGGCTCTGTCTCAGTACACACAGGGTTGAGAGGACCTGCAGGACCTGAGTCTGAACACCACAGCCAGCCACGCATCACGTTAAGTGGAAAAAGCCTACAGTCACGGTTCCCCTAGTCAAGTTCCATCACTATCTGTCTTCCCCCAAGTGCATCTCCTTTGTTTCTTTCTAGCTCTGCCCCTTTATCATGCCTCTCACCTGTGTTTAGTTAATAACCCTGCTTTATAATCATTGGCTCCAGCTATTTCTTGTCCATGTTTACAGTCTGCTGTGTCTTGTTCCCTGCCCTGCATTGTTACTTTACCCTTGCTGTTGGTTCTGAATTTTTTTTTTGCAATTTTTTTGCTCTGTTGTCCTGTTTTTGTTCTTTGTTATTTAGTCTTTCATGGACTCACCAGCCCTCACTACCTGTGCCTGCTGCTTAGTCCCTGACATCTGCATTCGACTTTACTTGGAAGTGGGAAGATGGTGTCGGAATTACGTCTTGGGAATTTCTGACCTTCATGCGCTCGAGCTACAAAGTGGGGAAAAAACCTCCATGAAACAGAGCATAGATAACAAGCAAGCCAGATAATGTTAATGATGTCAGTGATAACATTCATGATGTACTCACCTTCTCTGTGGTCAATGTTATAGATTTAACTGACTCCTGTATCTGTGTATTGACTGACCTAAAGCAATTCCCATTTAATATTAGAGAAGAGTGGTACTTTATAACCTATGGCCATGAACTCGGAGTTGAGAACACCTTCCTGACTTTTCCAAGTAGTAATTCCCTGAGGAGGCATTTTCTTTGATTTTTTTAACTAGATGGAGGTCAGAGAATCAGAGTTACGAGCTGTAGTTGAATGCAGAATAAAACTCACTGGCACATGCATCAGAAGGAGTGATTGAAATGAAAAAATGCAAGTATTAAAACCATTGATGTAACATGAAGATATTAAATCTTATTAAAGAAAAAATCTGATTTGATTTGATTTTCCCTTTATCCCAATTGTGTTTGCTCAGCTCAAACATGTTTCCTGTCTTTGCTTCTTTAGTTTTGCACTGGAGGCTAAAGTAGCTAACAATTTCTACCTCATCAATTAACACTGAGCAAAATACACATCTAAAATATCAATTACTTGCCTCAATCTAAATCATCAAATATATATGTATAATATATATTTCTAAAAATGAAAAAAAATGAAATACAGGCTTCAAGATGTCTGCTGTTTGTAACTGTGCATCATAACCCATGTCCTTTTTTACAGATAACAGTATGTCATACTATGGAAGCTCATTCTGCCAGGTAGAGGAGAAAAAAATCACCTATGGTAACAGTATGTCAAACTTTTGACTTACTATCTCAAAAGAGTGACCCGTTTTTTCTAAATATTGACTAATATGTCCAAGTGCTTATTTATTGAGATGTTGTTAATAAGATGGAATTCTATGTTGAAATCAGTCACTTTATTTAAGTAGTCAAACTTCAGCAAAAAAGAGTAATTATTTTGACATTGTAAGTCAATATTTAAAGAAATGAAGTCTTTATTTTGACATAGTAAGCAAATATTTTGAAAATCATATATTTCAAAGTGCTAAGTCAAGATTTCATTACAATATGACATTATTTTGACACACTAAAAGTGGTGTGTTTTGTGTTTTACCACATTCTATTTTATTTTGACATAGCAAGTCATTTTGAAAAATCAAAATTTTAATATAGTAAGTCAATATTTTGAGAGAGTAAGTTATTTTGGGGGGGGCACAGTGGTGTGGTGGGTAGCGCTGTCGCCTCACAGTGAGGAGGGCCTGGGTTCGATTCCCCTGCCAGGTGACCAGAGTCCTCTCTGTGTGGAGTTTGCATGTTCTCCCCGTGTCTGCGTGGGTTTCCTCCGGGTTCTCCGGTTTCCTCCCACAGTCCAAACACATGCAGTCAGGCCAACTGGACATGCTAAATTGCCCCTAGGTGTGAGTGACTGTCTGTGTCTGTCTGTCTGTCTGCCCTGCGACCTGGACGACCTGTCCAGGGTGTATCCTGCCTTCCGCCCGATGACCCCTGGGATAGGCTCCAGCACCCCCCCGTGACCCTGACGGAGAAGCGGCTTGGAGGATGGATGGATGGAAGTTATTATTTCAAGAAGCTAATGTTGACATACAATTGCCAGAAAAAGACATGGAGAAATTATGAGCTGTGATTTTTCTAATTCTCTACCCTATTCATTTGACCTTTCATTATTTTCAATGTAGTAAGTCAAAAGTTCACAAAAAATTAGTCAGCATTTTGACAAAGGAAGCCAATATTTCAACAAATTAAGTCATTGTTTCGACATAGTAAGTACGTAAGTAAGTCAGTGTTTCTTGAGAAAAAGTAATTATTTTGACATATAAAGTCAAACAAAAAAACCTACTGGTTAACAGAAAACACCTGTTATAACACATTTTGCATAGTCATTATTTTGACTTAAAAAATGAATTTAGTAAATCTATATTTTGAGAAATTAAATCAGCTAAGCTTCTCTTCTTCCCAATTCATTTGACATTATTTTATTACTTTCAAAGTAGTAAGTCACAATTTAGCCAAAATTAGCCATTATTTCGACATAGTAAGTAATTATTCTGAAAACATAAGTCATTATTTCAGCATTGAAAGTCCATCCTTCCATATCACAGTGTCAGAAACCACAAACAAGTCTTTTGGAGAATAGTGAAGAACTCTACATGGTTTGTGGCAAAATGTGTGATGATTTAGAACTGCAGTTTTGCACGGGCGGCTATTAACTTCCTTTACTGGCATTAGCCTCATAGCTTGAGTGGAAAACTAAAGAGGCAAACTTTGGAAGGCCAAACGTGTCTTGGCTCATCAACTAGAAAAATAAGTGGAAAGTATGCAGAAATTTGCTTAAATTTGTACTGATTCAATAACGACACATATCTTGTCCTTGCTGACTGCACGCATTGGCTGGTCTTGCTCTGGATGCTGGGCGGCGTGCTAGTTCAGGTAGGCCCCGCTGCTAGACACGCAGAGTCCAGATGTTTGACAGCACAGCTGTGCCACCCTCTTCACTGCCAGTCGGCTCATGCCATGAATCATCTGCTCCTCTGGGCCCGAGAGCGGCACATTGGCACCTCCAGGCTCCTCTCTCCAAACTGGGCTCTAACTGTCCGGCTGGCGCAGATACGCTGGCATCCGCTCAACAGATGCAATGCCGCATCACGTGTTTCCGTGCTTTCTGGCCTTTCTCTAGCTCTCTCTCCCTTCCTGTCTCTCTCTCTCTCCTTCTCTCTCACACTTGCCCACACAGATCCCAGATGTGAGGACAGTTAAGCCATAAAAAACAGGTTATGAAGGGTTCCGGCTGTTCGCGAGTGATGAGATAATTGAAGCTAATTTATAGAATTCGCATTTGTGAGGGCGTATTACAGATGTGCTTTAATGTTGTGGGATGAAACTTAATTAGTGTGCTAAACAACAGCAAACAGATTTAGCACCTCTTAGTGTTTTTTTTTTCCTCTCCCTTTCAAGTGCATAGTGCATTACGCCTTAGCAACAGCCTAGAAACAGCAAAACCAACTTGACAACTTCGCATTGCTCACTGAAGAAAAAACATTTTTTTTTTTAGCTTTCAGAACAATTGGCAGTCACGTCCATCTGACGGATCTGTTTATCTTATCAGCAAAAGTACAGAACAAATAACTTCAGGGGGAATGTTTTCACAAGGGTTTCAAACGCTATGGTCGGCTCGGCTGATGTTTTTTCACCCTGTCTGAATTCAATACTTTTTTTCCCATCTGCGAGATCTCTCAATGCCATGAACCTGGTCTGCCTCCGAGCATCGTTCTATTCACCACTTCTGTTACGTGACCTTCAAAACATGTTCAGGTTGCTTGATTTACAAGTAATGAGTTCTCTCTGCATTTCTATATACATATATACACTGACCAGCCACTTCAATAAGTAATCTCCTTGTTTCTGCACTCATTGTTCATTTTACCATATCGGTGCAATTTGTAGTTCTACAATTACAAACTGTAGTCCATCTGTTTCTCTGCGTACTTTATTAGCCTCCTTTTACTCTCTTCTTCAATAGATGGGCCCCCAAAGGACCACCACAGAGCAGGTATTATTTAAGAGGTGGATCATTCTCAGCACTGCAGTAACAGGGACGTGGCAGTGCTGCGTTAGTGTGTGTTTCGCTGGTACGAGTGGATCAGACACAGCATTGCTGCTGGAGTTTTTAAACACTGTCCACTTTATTAGACACTCCTTTCCTGTTGGTCCACCATATAGATGTAAAGTCAGACACAGTCGCTCATGTGCTTCTGCACAGTTTGTGTTGGTCATCCTCTGGTCCTACATCAGTCGTCACAGGATACTGTTGGCTGGATATTTTCAGTTGGTGGACTATTATAACAGTTTGGATCTCTGTAGTGAGTGGATGCAACAGTGGATAGGTGATTTTTACACACTTCAGTACTCGGCAGCCCCACTCAGTGTTTACCACTTCTAGACTGAGCTGTTGTTACTTATAGATGCTTCCATTCCATAATAGTAGCACTTATAGTTGTCTAGGGCAGCTCTAGCATGGCAGAAATCTCAAAATATGACCTGTGACAAAGGTGGCATCCTGTGACAGGGCCATGTTTAAAGTCACTGAGCTCTTCAGTACAACCGATTTTACTGGCAACGTTGGTATTTGGAGACTGCATGGCTTTGTGCTTGATTTTATACACCAGGGTGTGGCTGAATCCCCTGAACTCAATCATTAAGAGAAGCGTCTACATACATTAGCTAGTTATGGCTGCTCAGCTATAAGGCATACCAAGATCTGGACCTTGGTGATTTTAGGTTTGTTTTTTCCATATTTAGTTAGAAATTTCAGTCTGGAAACAGCGCCATCCGGCTAATGTGTTGGTAAAGTGTAGTCTGTGGAAAAGCTTAAATTATAAGATTATCCCATCAGTAGTACATGACTGATTCTCCCCTGACCTTTGAAGCAGCTTTGTTTAGCACTAGATGAGACATTACAACTTTTAACACTTTAGGCAACGGTTCTGAAATAAATGTGAGAGTTTACATGAGGATGTAAGGTGTAACCATGAAAAGAACGATTTACAGTTGTAAGATACAGCCCAAAAATTTGTTCTTTAGACTGCTTAACATTGCTAACCCAGGTCAGCATGTTGGCTGGTAGCTTTACTGGATAACTTCCCTTTGTTCATTAACATTACAGATAAAAAAGTCATATGTTGAAAAATGAAAAACAAAGGAAATGAGAAATTGACAAATTGGATAGTAATTATATTAGGCACTGTGGGAAGTAGGCCATATCTCTGCAAAACGGACCTCAAAATGGACCTAAATTTCTGATCCTGCTTACGGCCCTGGTTTGCTGGCTAACTTGTCACTAACACTACTCACTTTAACTAAGACATTCTTGTTTTGCCACATTTTGATGAAAAATGACATAATTAAGAGCATCAACAGATGAACTTGACGTTAAAAAAGATGGTTCTTCAAGGGTTCTTTAGTAAAGGCAATGGTTTAATCTAGAAGCATGAGTTCTGTATAGAACCATTTCACACTTAAATAGTTCTTTGCATGGTGAAATGGTTTTTCAGTTTGATTGAAAATGTGTTGTATATGCTTCTATATAGAACCTTTTACAATAGGCATCTATATACCACAAAATAGGGTTATGCTATTGTTACAATGTCAAGCTTGTAGCAAGGAAAACCCTTTTTAGTGCACATACTCCATCAATCTGGAGAACTATTTCACTAGTAAAGTTAGAAATGGGTCTATATAGACCTCATGGTTCTACGAAGAGCCATTGGCTTTACTTAAGAATCTTTGAAGAGCTGTCTTTTTTAGGTGTGCATGCTAGTGAGGTGGAGCTACAAGGTAGGGGTTTCTGATAAAGTGGCCTGTGCACTAAATCTACATAACATACATGAATGTAAGATTCTTCCTTCGTAACAGAAAAGATGCTGTACTTACAGAAATAGTGCTGTTTATCTGCCTTCATGGGATTAATAGGAGTGCAAGGGTGAGGGGGAGATGGGGAAAGGAAGCCCATTGGTGTGAAGTGTGCTGGAGAGGGTTAGATGAGCAATTTGGCTCTGGGGAGAGTGGGCCGAAAACACTTCAAGCGAGGAGGCCTCTCCAAAAATGCTCAGAATTACAGTCCCTTTGCGAGAGGCCAGAGTCCTTGTTTCTGGCGTAATGACTTCCTATTTCTCGGTGAGGAGCTGCCATACGTTTCTTTCCTGTAAAAGAACAACTGCATTAGTGAGATATAGCTTGAAGGTGAATGAGCTTCCACTGACATTTCAGCATCATTTTACGCACATAGGCACATCCTACAAGTCTCGGGTTGCATAAATTTGAGAAAAGCTGTTTTTTCTTACCCGATAACACTTAGAGCGCTGTGTCTGTTTGAATTGCTGAGTGGCTTCTTTACTGGCTTCACTTTTGTTTCAGAGCATTAGGCCTGGAAGATGAAGAGCTCTAACACAGTTTTTCTTTTTGTCCTCCATGATTTATTGATACTGATATAAAGAGAGCCACAATCATCAGTAATGCTAGTATAGGGCCCTATGACTTCTTTCACAGAACACAGACAGAATAGTGATGTAAAAATATATTTCTGATATTAACAAGTAAAAGATTTTTGGAAAATGAAGGAAATTTAAATGCAATGGAAATTAAGGGAGATTATTACACGATTTCTGAGCATATTAAATGTGGTAACACTTGACTAAAGGGCAGCATGCAATAAGGCTACAAAGCACTGAAGTGTTCTGTTTACTGTTAAAATGTTTTGTGTAATTTATTATGCTATGTTCTGGATAATATGCTAAAACATCTACAACAACAAATGTGGACATTCTTTTTTTTAAATATACGCATGGCAATGTTCACTTTACTTATTGTTAGGTTGGCATGACAAGGCCAACTAACTGTTCTTTATTATCTTCTTTTTTAATTCTTGAGCTGAAACCACAAAACTTTAAGATTGTAGAACCTATACGACAATACCATTTTTGTACAGTGTTTTTTCCATAAGAAATGATACCATGCTAACTAGAATACCATACCATTGCCCTAGCAACAATTTAGCTACCGCCTGAAATAACATGGCAACAGCCTAGCAACACTTTACTAACCCCTGGGATTCCATAGCAATGGCCTAGGAACACCTTAGCAACCACCTGTCATAACATAGCAACAGTCCAAAAACACTTTAGCAAACTCTGGGGATAACACAGCAACAGCCTAGCTACACCTTAGGAACAACCTAAGGTGTAACATAGCAATGGCCTAGCAACGATCTGAGATGCCATATCAATGGCCTAGCAACACCTTAGCAACCACCAGAAATGCCATAGCAATGCCCTGGCAATACCTTAGCAACCTCTTAGGATAACACAGCAACAGCCTAGCTACACCTCACCAACTACCTTGGATAACATGGCAACAGCCTAGCAACATCGTAGAAACCATCCGGGATGCCGTATCATTGACTCAGCAACACATTAGAAACAAAGTAGGGTAGCAGAACAACAGCCTAGCAGCACCTTAGCAACCAACTGGGATACCATAGCAACATCTCAGAAATTGTCAAGGAAAGCTATTCAACAGCCTAGCTAGACCTTAAAAACTGTTTAGGATAACACAGCAATGGCCTAGAAACCTTAGCAACCATCTGGGAATCCATAGCAACAGTGTTGTCAAGCTAACTTAAATTTCATTAATGAACTTTCCCCTTCTGATTTATTACTATTATATTTGTGTCAATGTGACTGTGTAATGTGTGCTGTGTAAACACAAACGTGAACATTTCTAATTAGATCTGTGCCATTTTCTTATGTGGTCTTAGATTGGATATGTGGCCATGTGAGCTTAGTGAGTGTGGTCAGACTGAAGGTCACTTTTGTTTTTCACTGGACATGCATATATTACTACATATATTATTTATGATCATCCTATGTTTACAGCGTGGCAGCAGTAGCAACTGTTTTTGCTAGAAAATGCTGCAGGAACATTACAACATCTGGCCTTTAATCATCTTCTCTTCTAACCATGAACAGCTGAGAGTCATTCAGAGCTAACAATCTTCGCTATGAAGGCATGTGCTGCTGTTGTATTCATTGTTATTGCTGGATCATTTGTGTGACACTATTGATTAAGATGTGCGCAAACAAGTCATTTCAAGGCACAGGTGTTTCCATACTAATGATAGATATGATCTGTAAATCTAAATGAAGTAATAATGCTTGTAAAGCGAATGTAGCCAAAACTCTTTGAGTGCTAATAGCTCCCTCTTGTGGAGAATCTTTAGTGTAATAAACATGAGTGAGAGAGTGAGTGAATTCATTCATTTATTAGCTTTTCTTGCTGTTACTACCACTGGTATCCAGTATATAAGGAACTCAAACTGCCATTTATCTATAGTTTGTATTATTAAAGTTTTTACATATACGTTCTTACAGTAAAAAAAAAAGAAAGTCTGGGAAAAATAAAAATGGAATTTTTTTTAGCTGGGAAAATACCTTGGGAAGGTCCTGCCTGGCAACTACTTTTCACAGCTGACAAAAAGGCATCATTTCATCTGGTTGATGAATAATGTGCATTTATTTTAGCACTAAAGGTAATTTTAACATATAATCCAGCCAGAGGTTTATCTATAAGTAGTCACAGACGATCCTGAGGTTGTCTGTTCTGAGTAAAACACCACTGTGGATTACTAAGAATTTATGGAAACCAGAAGTGAGATGGACAAATATGAATTATGGTCATCCATGCTGGACAAAGCTGGTCACCAGCATACTATCATCTAAACCACAACATATATGGGTTTTGCCAAATGTGCATTGCTGCTGGCCAGCACACACTTGTTGACCAGCCTGGCTGCTCTATGCTGGTTTTCCTAGCAGGGATAGCATGTTCCGACTACTGGCTAACAATACAACAGTTGATAATTTTATGACTTATAACTTGTTAGCATCAATGGTGAATAGCATATGTATATCCTGGTAAAGTAAATTAGCTAGATAGCTTTAGCAACAAACCCCTCAGACATAACATTAAGCTTCAGAAATCTTAAAGCATTCACTGACATTATAGAACAGTAACACTTAGTTAGACTGTTAGACATTCTGTAATATTTTCAGCATTTTTTCACCAATTACTGCCTGCTAGGCTCGACTGCAATCTAGAGAAAATAGCAGCGAGTTAGCGCGTTGATTAACAAGTAGTGCTGCACTGACTTGGAAGCTGAAGTTCAAACAAGCTGCAGTTGATGAGTTCATAACATTAACTAATGTTGTGTAATTGGTATGAATTTATGAGTTTCTCGTCTTTTATTCCACTTATGACATTTGTGTGAGTTTATGTTCCAAAAGCGCTTGTGAAAATTTTAACATGGCCATTTTCCAACCTTCCTTTATTCTGGTCTGATTTTTCTGGCATGTATTCATGAAGCTTCATTCATAAAGCAGCCTGTTGTCTGTTAATTGTCAGCTGTCTACTGTACAAGTGATGGGCATTCAGGCTCTTTTCAAAGAGTCATAATCAATTGGCTCAACTCCCAAACGACTCCTCATTCAGCATCAATGGCTTTTTCTCCCTTAAATCAATCAAGGAATTTTGTCTATTCTTTAATCTTCAATAAAACTCTCGGCTTCCTTCTAATGAACTGCATTAACTTAATTAAAAAGAGATGCATCGTGTTTGTTATAAAACTCTTTAAATTAATGTGAAACTATCAAAACATTAGAGCAAAATGAAAAGTACTGTGTCACGCGTTCCACGGACATCAATTCCCAGCAGCCCTTGAGAGATCACATGACGGCTCGATCACAACCGGAAACTGACACGGACTCCATTTCCCAGGAGTCACAGGAAACACACGTGACCAAGGACATTGTTCAACCCTCATATCAGTGATCACCTGAGTACTAACTCAGATCACCTGTGGACTATGTCATATGACCTATGGTAGACAGTATTTAAGCCCAGGCTTAGTATTGTAGGGTTGTGAAGTATTGAATCCTTGTGACCTACTGGGCATTCTCTCATGTTTGCCTTCTTGTGTGTTTTGACCCTTGCCTTGCCTTGCCTTGCCTTGCCTTGCCTTGCCTTGCCTTGCCTTGCCTTGCCTTGCCCTCACGTTATCTGAGTTTTTGCCTTGGCGTTTTTGTACTGTCTTGATTGCTCCGTGTTTTGACTTCCTGGACTGTTTTGCGACTACGATTTTGGTTTTCCCTCGGGTTAGTATTAAATCTAATTTCTCCAGATCTGCACTCGTCTGAACTCTGTTCCTACGTAAAACACTGACTCACTGTTAACATTTGGCTCTAAATTATAATGCTAAGTATGCCAAATACATCAAATGCTGACTTCTTTCTGTCGAAGTTACTACCTGTGATTGACTGCATTCAGCAAGGTGCAATACATAAGTGCAAGCAACTTTTATTCAGTGAAATAAAAAATTATAGCCAAGTACAAGCAATGCATTGGCCAATAAAGCCATGCTAAAGGCTAAAGCATAGGAATTTAGGCAAACCCATGAACATAACTAAGAATTACATGAAACATGCCACAAACAAAACCAAAGATAAACAAGCAACAGGTGGTGGGGATAATGAGGAGGCAATGTGGGAGTGATCCAAGGAGATCCAGGAAGGGAATCCCTTGACAGACCTACAGATTTCTTACAGCTAACCATTTGTTTAGTCCTAATTTACTTAATCAACACATAAAAAAAGAAAAAAGAAATGCTCTTCAATGCATCATTGAGATGCACCATTCGCAAATGACACATCACTGTTGTCCATTTAGCTGGGTAAATGCGTTAGCTTTTGGCTAGCACTCAGCTTTGTTCCATGCAGAAGCTCACTCAAGGTCTTTGTTGCCCACCATCTGCACCACCTGGCAGCACAATGAAGCCAGAACCAGAAGAGACCATTTTTTCATCTTCAGAAACTTTGTCAAGGGATACGACGATAAATTAGATTTTGTTACATCTCACTACCTTAACCAGCGTGTTTGCTTGTTGAAAGGAGTCGGCCTGCTTATCACAGTGACACTGTGAGTCTGCAGCAGATGAAAGAGAGAGTGATAGACAGGAGCAAACAAGGACAGGGATCCTAAGCCAGGCTGCACAAAAGGCCCAAGCAGGTTAGTGACAGTTGTCTGTAGAAGAGATAAGAAGCCATGAGGGCAGCTGGAGCAACTAGACGCTGATGTAAATATGTGAATATCAGCAGGAAGAAGGAGAGCAGGTTAGTAGACATAAATTTAGGTCAAAGTATGTCATGAATCAAGCAACTTGCAAGCAAGGAGAATTCCATTGATTTTTCAAAATTGGGTGGCCTAAATGTCAACAAAGCAATTACGGCCTTTTAATCGGTGGTGGACGAAGTACACAAACCATGTACTTGAGTTACCAATGGTAAAATATTGCTCCAGTAAAAGTAAAAGTGCTTCCTTTAGACCTCCATTTGAGTAAAAGTACAAAAGTTTGTGCCTTCAAATGTGCTTAAGTATTAAAAGTGAAAGTACTAAAAGACTAATTATGGTTCTAATGTCCTAGTATCATATTTCTAACAAGACTCATGTTTTATCAACTCATTTTAGGTGAAAAGACTCCAGTGCCACTCCTGTGACACCAATATTTTAATGGAATGTCATTAAAATATTAACATTAGTGACATTGATGTCTATTAAAATGATCATAAGCACAAAACACTGAAGGCAAACAATTTCCATCAGGTAGAACCGAATGGCTCTCAAATCACTTTTTACAAACAAGCAAAGTTTCAGTTTAAGATTTATTTGCAACGTAGTTACAATTTTAAGTTTAATAAAAACTTGCTATAAAAAAGTGAGAGTTTTGAAAAAGTGTTCAAAACTACATATGTGGACATGTTTCTATATTGTGGTCTATTTACACAAAGTTAGGTCAATTCATCATTTATGTTGAATAGACACTTCTATAATTTTTACGCTGCTGCGCTGACGTTGAACCGTGTGTTGCACTGGGTCTGTATGAATCATAATTGAATCAGATTTATCATTCGATCAACATAGAAATAACAAGAAATGCCCTGTCCCTGTGTGAAGCAGAAACACTAGTAGATGCCTTTATTACTTCCAGGCTAGACTACTGTAACGCACTACTGTCAGGATGAACGAGCAGGAATCTAAGCAAACTCCAACTAGTCCAAAACGCCGCAGCCAGGGTCCTCACTAAAACTAGAACATTTGATCATATCAGTCCAGTGCCATCATCACTTCATTGGCTGCCTGTTAAATTCTGTTTTGATTATAAAATTCTTTTATTGACATATAAAGCTCTACATGGGCTCGCTCCTGAGTACCTGCAAGACCTTATTTCCTATTACAAGCCATCACAACTACTCAGATCGCAGAACGCTGGCTTATTAATAGTTCCTAGAATTCATAAGGCTGCAGCTGGGGGAAGAGCTTTTTCTTATAAAGCCCCCAAACTCTGGAATGATCTTCCAGAAAATGTTTGCGACTCAGACACAGTCTCAATCTTTAAGACTAGGCTGAAAACTCACTTGGTCAGTTCAGCTTTTGGTAGGTAATGTTCCCCCTTAGATAAAGGCAGCAGATCCAGGGGTCCATGGACACAGGGAATTATAATAAACTGAGACGCCGGTGCTGTCGTCCCGCCGCTCGCACGCGGTCACTCAGGTTTGTGGACGGTGGAGCGCAGGGATGCCGAATTGTTTCAGAGTGCTCTGGTGTCTGTGTTTCCTTCTGGTTCTCTCCTTTTAGTTAAGCTGTCATAGTCAGATCTGCCGGAGTCATTAGCCACACTTTGGAAATGTTCACATTCCCTGTTTTACATACAAAAAGACAGAATAAAACTAATTCCCTCTCCCTGCCTTTTTTCCGAGTATATGACTGCCCACATGTCCGGCCGGACACTGAAGGACAACTGACTGCCGAGCCCTCCTGCTACCCACTTCAGACCAGCTGCCCACGCCCCAGCTACCACCACCTACCTTGGACTAGCTGCCCACACTACACTGATGTTTTCATAGACTCCTAGCTATTACTACTAATAATACTGCTGCTATTAATATTAGTAGTATAATCACTTGTAGGTTGTCTTACCAGAGGAGGATGGGACCCCCTGGTGAGCCTGGTTCCTCCCAAGGTTTCTTCCTCAGCTCTGAGGGAGTTTTTCCTTACCACCGTCGCCCCTGGCTTGGTCATTGATTGATTTGATTGGTGATTTGATTTGATTTGATATGACCAACAGGTCAAAACAAGCTCAAAACACAGTGACCGCTGTGCCCTGATTGGTGTTCTTGCTTCACACTTCTTTCATTTTGACATGTTACATTTTTATACACACATAAACGAAAAGGAACGACAGATTTCTTATAATGTAGTGGAGTAAAAAGTAAGATATTTGACTTTGAAATGTAGTGGGGTGAAAGTAAAAAATCACCAAGAATGGAAAAACTTCAGTAAAGTACAGATACATGACAGATCTACTTAAGTACAGTAATAAATTACATTAACTTCATTACTGTCCAACACTGCATTTCATTTATCTATCGCAACCAGTGAATCTACATATGTACCACATCTTCTGATGTTTTGCATTGATAATCATGAATATAGTGATGAAAATAGTAGTAAATCTGAAAAAATAATGTAGTGTGTTAAATGTTAGTTAGTTTTGGGGTGGTTGTGTTCTGTAGCATTTATTCGCTGGGTTTTTCTACAGAGATTCTTATTGTAGGGCAGGGCTAGCCTGCTGCCTGTGTTTATGTGTTGGTGGACAGTTTGGGTTATAACAAACTGTTGGAACAAAGTTCTCTTTATGTGTGGTATGGCTGTGGCCAACTTCAGCCTGTTTATAAAGCATAACAACGTGTGTTCTGTCTTCTTCTGTTGCGGTAATTACTACAATTTTCATATATTAGGAATTATTTAAAAATCAAAATCTTGTAGTACTTTTATTTTTTTGACAAAAGTTGTATTTCTATTTTATTTCTTTGTCTTTTCTGCAAAACAGACATATTTTGCTGATCGTCAGGGTCTGTCTGCATGTTCGTTTCAGCATGTCTGCTTTTTTAAAAATCTGATCAAATCCTGTAGCGATAAATCATGTCTTGCCGACGATTATTTTCCTCCAGATTAGCCTGTGTCACGTTAAAGAAGTAAGACACATCCTGATTCCCGGTTCACATTGACTTGATTGTGGGCGCATTAATGATGTGTAATGCAATCATGAAAACCTAGTCTAAAGCTGCTGTAGAGAAACTTGACTGATAAAGTGAGTATATTTTTGGCAATGCTTCTCTTGCACGCCTTAGTACACGTTAAAATAAAGCCAATGTGTCATAATATTACAGTGTGCCATGGAATAATAATTAGCCTGCGAGCTGTGAAACGAGATTATTGATTTATTGATTACCCTTTTTAAGATACTATGATACTATGTCAGTTTATACAAGTCTGCCTGAGCCACAGAGAACACCATGAACAGCATACTTAAGAACATTTTCATATCTTGCCCTAAATTATCCACTGGATTTCAAATGTAGTCCATAAGCTGGAAAGTGAGTTTTTATATGAACTGTCAACCAGTTCACTCTTGATAATAGGGACTTTAAGCAATAATAGCGGCCTGCTGTTCAACTACGCCAGTTACTGAAAGGTAAGGTTTAAGCAAGTTACAATCGTATGTAAAAGAGAAAAAAGTCTAATGCTTTTCATGCTTTGTCGATTGAAATCAGTTAACACATCCTCTACCTGGAACGCACTTCTATACATTTTTAATGCAAATTAAAATTTAAACATGTTGGAAAAAGAAAGATTAAACTGTGCCATAACATTTGCACAGGCCACATTTTTCTGTTTTCCTCAATATGTTAAATTAAATAAGTAATGATTTCGAATGTGCAGAAATGTGTTGCCTGTAGAGGTTGTGTTAGTTCATTTTCAATTAATCAAAGCATTTAAAAAGGGTAAATTTAGGGATGGGCATTTCAGTCACATTTGCTATTCATATTTTAAGGTATTATTTTAAATCATTCTATTACTCCATATTTTAAAAATACCACACCGTCTGCCTTCCAAAAAAAAAAAATATATATATATATATATATATATAAGAATAAATAAAAAGTCCCTTAGGCTACAGGCTATCATTCTCTTGACACCTCAGGGGGACATGTGACCTGTGGCTTGAAATGTACACTAAGAAACGCTGCCAGTCTAAAGCAGCCAGAGTTCGTGAATAGCTGATACCAAAAACGATAAGCTCACTAAATGATCCTGAAACTTTTAATGACTTTAAATCTATAATAATGTAAAATGATCTTCAGCTTGTTGCTTATCTGCATTTTTCAAGGTGCAGATGTTATTCTCCAGCATGCAGCAGCCTTTAGACAACTGCAGTAGTCTTTTTACTTAATTTGACTAAATTAGAGCCTCTGGCCAAAACATAAAGATCCAGTCCAAATGAGAACGAGATCAAGTCAAGACCAAAACCCAAAAAAAACCATATTTTAGGTGAATGAATGTGGTATGATATTTTATGAGTTATTTTGATTGAAAGTTAGACTGAAAGTGACTTTGTATTCAACATCTGCTCTGAATGAATGCAACTATTCCTCACTGCAAGTAAATGCAACCAGTGTTTGTATCATGAAAAATCGTGAAAGTGTAATTAAAACATTGGTTTTTTTTGCCAATTAATTTACTTGGCTGTTTATTGGCTGTTTTTTAAGTAATCCTTTTTTTATATCAAGATATCTTCAGATTTTTTGTCCTCACAGAAATGAAAGTTATACTAAAGCCTTTAACTTAGCAAAACTAATTTGTCCAAGAAATATTACTAATGTTTAATTAAGTTGCAGCAAAACACTGAATGAACATTGGAGTTATAGGTTATTTCTCTCCATGGTTTACCACATTGAACAGTTTAATGGGTCCACATTTTGATCAGATTACAGCACCGAGCTGCATGAGTCCAGGTCAGCATGCACTGGACACTTAAAGTTGCAATATATAAGATTTTTAATTTTTAAAACATTCCAAATTTAACAAAGAATCTTCAACTAAATATGCAGAAATAAGTGTTCTGTATCATCTATATATTGTGTTGCAGAGATATCTATTGAAGTTAGTATGTTAACCAGCTTGCCCTGGACTGCCCTGTCTTGTAATACCACTTTGTACCTAAAGAAGCAATAGTGAATCATTGCAGCATTGAGTCTGTCATCAGTCCAACATAAGAGAATGAAGAAGTAGCACTGCCCTGGGGGTATATACTAACCTGCTTTCAGTCATGTCGAAAGTACTTCCCCGAGTTAGACGATGCACCTGGCAAGCAATCATTATTAACACAGCTGCCGACTCCTGGCAAGAAACCTTGTTTGGCAGCAAAAAAAGAGTTAACAGTTAACAAGCTTTCCACCACTGGAGTATACCCTTAGCAAGTAAAGGGATAAAGTTTGTTGCTGACCTCGCCACATTTCTTCTGGACTAGTAAGGATGGTGAGGAGTGAAGAGGGAAAAGGAGGAGGGACTACGTAGTTCCTTGCTTCTAATGATAGGGGTGGACACCATGACTTTCTGGTAATATGTTGCCCCCTATTTGTTTGGAGTGTGGAGTATGAATTTAACAGGTTGTTCATCATTGTACATATTACTTCTTTAAAAGAAAGAAAGCACTTTTTTAATGGTGGTTGGACTCCAGAAAACAAATTTGGTGAGGCCAATAGGCTAGACTGAGAGAAATCCAAGTAAAAATATTACAGAGTCAAACAAATGTCCATTTAAAAGTGTCTTGAGCCTGGACCAAGTCTGAGTATACTTGAATACTACAGCCCTACGTTAGCCTTACGTACAGCTGTCAGCGCTGTCCCCGGTACTGTTTGTAACTGTGACTGATGGTCACCTGGTTCCAGCGTTCGCTCAACCACTGTCAACATCTTGCCCGACATGAATGCCCATGTAGCACAGTGACTGCAGAGCAGTGCATTTCCATACTGTAGGTTGTGTGTGGTGGCGGAGGGCCTCGGGGGCTCTCCAGCCAGCGTCTGTGCAGAGGAGCGGGGAGCGGACCTCGGCCTCGGCTGTCTTTCTCCCCGCCACGCTGTCTGCCGCCTGCAGAGAGGTGACATATTCGCTGTCACCCTCCACACGCCCTCCAGAGTCTGGGGGAGGCAGATAGATCCTGCTTGCTGACGTGAAGACCCCAACACACCACACACACACATAACAGACCACCAGCTCACACTGACAAGAGACACTCATCATCCTCATAGCTGAGGCCAGACTGGAAAGGAAGAATTGTGGGAATGCAGTATACCATTGGTTTCTTATACTGGTCCTGGAGTATGCCTGCCTGAACACACCCGATTCAAGTATTGAAAAGAAGAAAGTAGAAGAAAAAAGTACACACTCCCATGAATTTACCCATAATAAATAAAATAAAAGTAAGAAATCACAGAAAAAAGAAGTATGTAATACCTAGGTTTGTAATAGAACACACATATATTTACATTCCTGATGTCTGTGTCGTGAGCTCATGTGTCAGAGGCAGGTTTCAAAACTCCAAATCAGTTTGCGTCTAAGTTTCCCAAAAGCATCTTAGGTTCACACAGCTGCTAAAAATGGCCCAAATCAGATTTTTTTTCTGTATATGGGACAGAGATGTGTTGTCTGTGTGTCAGTGTGAACAGCAAAAGCATGTGACACTTTCGATTCAGATTTGAGACACTTTTATATGTGGTACTGAAATCCAATACCTATCCAATGTTATGCAATGCTACTCAGTCTGAACAGTCAGATTAGAATATATGCAATTTTTACGTCAACGTCCAACTCAACATTGATGATACTTTCGCACTACTGAAACCTCATAAACATTTTGGGGTGATGTTTCTGTACAATAAATGAGAAGAGACTTATCCAAAACACCATGTTCAAAGAGAATTCGACAGAAATGGCTGGAAGCAGCCACAGGAGAATAATGCTGCAGTAACAAAGAACAGATAAAAGTTTAAAGAATCTGAGGACACAAACCAAAGAAGTGACCATGCCCTTTTTACAGTGGGCTCGAACACATGCTGGGCGATGAGTCCAGCTCTCAGTCAATGAAGCTTTGTGATGGCTCCTGTGATGCTGGCAAAGATGAAGTTGAATCCTCCAGGAGTGACTGGCGATTGTTGGCAGTTGTGATTGTTTACCTCTGAATGAGCCACGTGAAGCACTGTTCTTTTGCACATGCAGGTGAGTTTAGGAGCTAATCTGTTCAGACCGATGTCACATATAGATCACATTTAAAAGATGTATTTGGTGAACAACCAAACACAAAATCAGATTTGGTGAGAAAACCAGATTTGGGCCTCTTTCAGCTGCTGTGTGAACGTAGCCTTAGACCCCATTGACACCTGGTCACTTTATGCATATGAGTATCAGAAGTATATCTGGATAAGGCCAAGCCACATAAAAATGCAATTGTAAACATTCCCAAGATGCATTTAGAATGGATACAGGTCTGATCACTCAAACCTCTTTAGTAGGTGGTCTGAGATGCATTTGAGCCACGTTATAGCAGTGTAAACACATCCGTCTTTCCAAGACACATTGGACAACCAAAACACTTAACCGTACAACCAGTCTCCACAACATGCAGTATGTCACTGAAGGATGTGATCCATGTCTATGAGGAAGGTAATCATGGAGGATGCACATGGTTGGAGACTGGACAAAACGACTTGCTTAAATGTAGTGATGTTAAAACCTAAGTTCATGCCTGAAACCCCTCCTTCTTCCTACCTAACATCCTATAAATTCACATCTTCACCTTCTGTTCCTGTGACGAAGTGTTTGCAGTCCCCACTGCCAACCCATCTCCTCCCTGTTCCTCAGCCCTACTACAGCTATGTGGGGTATCTAGCCTTCCAGCTACAGGCAGAAGCCGCCCAAAACTCCATTCCAAGTTCTCAGAGTTCTCCCTCCCTCAATTAGTCTTCCCACCACCACAAACTGAAGGCATGGCCTGAACTCGCAAATAGCGATATGGTCAGACACTACTGTGCAAAACAACTGCATATGACTTACATGAACCGTGCAATATTTAAACAAATATCTAAACAGCTTTCAGAGAACAGCTTTGATAATAATGATAATTTGCATATTCCATCCCACACAGCAATCGGATTTCAGTCTGCCTAACCAGAAACTCATTTGTCTGTGAAATATAAATGCATGTGGCTAAAATCTTATCAGGATACAACCCAAATTTCAGTCCCATGAAGTGACTAGGAGTAAGCGGGGTCTTAGTGTTAAGATCAGCTTAACTGGTAGAGAAAGTGGTCACCGTGATGCTCACTCTACTGAATTTGTCTTTGTGCTAACTAGCTTTTGAGAAACCCAGCCCGGAACAGTTGTTTCATTTTGCTCCAGAGGTTCAAGTGTTGTGGTGTTGGCATTATTGGTCACAAGGCCATCTGGATGGACTGGCTGACATTGCAATGGCCGACTGTTGGTGCTGTAATTTAAAACCTAAAAACACAAGGGGGAATTACAAAGTAGCAGAAATCCAGCACCCTATCCACCAATCTGCATGACAAACAATTACAATTAGTAAACCAGCACAACTAAATTTCACACCCAAATCTTGTCCCTAATGGTAGTCGTACACAGATGTTTGAATACCCCTGGTCAATAGGGCCGTTAACACAAATTAGATCAAATTTTAAGTGAAGATTGTTTTTCAGAAATGTGACCTGCATTACACAGTGACTAAACTATTGGCTGAATATGTTTATTACACCAAATGTCATTGTCTCCCTAAATCATTGCTCCTTTTTTCCATAATTAGTATGCACCTTTTCCATTTCATTGTTTCCTTTCCAATTTATCCAGTCTTCTATAAACTGCTATTACTGTTCCGTAAACTGCAGTGACCCTGTTTAATTTGAATACATTTACTTTAACCCTCTGGGTTCCACAAGCTCACCTGCACATCAAATTCAATGTGTCTATATGTTTCTCCATCTTTGCAATAATACAGTTTGAAATACAGTTCTGCCAGAAAGACTCAAGAGGCAAAAGTGAAGGAGGACAATTTTTTATATCCTCGTTGGAATTTTACATGTTGAAAGATAACAGTTCAGTAGAACTTAAAGAGCCTTTGGCGTAGGCCTTGTCTTCGGTCCAGGTCTTGGAGCATTAAGACCCTTGCCAATCGTATCAGATAGACAGCAGGGGCGGAGCCTACCCCCAAGACAACCAGATAGGCCATGCGTCTCAATTCAGGGGCTGCGTCCTTCGGAGGCTGCATTTCAATGCCAATTGCGTCACAGCAGTGAGAATAGACTGTCCCATTTTGAAGGCTCTTTCATATGCGGCCGAGAAATATGTCCTACTTTTCCACAGCAATGAAGGATCCAACAGGTGCATCCTTCACCAGCCAGCATATCCTGCGGTTCGTTGCGTGCTGGCAAGGATTCAAGAACATGGCAGCACATCAACAGAGGAGCGAATGGTAGCTGAAGAGTTTACTCATATATGTTTTATATGTATATATATATATATACACACAAGTATTGGGTTTAAACTGAGGTGAATGGCCAGTAGCTAAAGCTTTATTACAACGACGCTGTCTCCATGATAGGTCTCATGGAGGTACTTGAAAAAACCCTTTTGAAACTACTGCAAGCCATGCTGGTCCAATGACATGCTTTGTTGATTTTCCACATGAAAATAAGTTAAATTATCCTTTACAGGGAACAGATGTAAATGTGGCGACTTAATTTTAAGCACAACTCGCTGTTTTTAAAGCTGCACTATATAAGATTTGGAGATTTGGAGACCTCTCTGGGGAAAACGTGTAATTGCACTCAATTTGGAAGAACAACATTTTGTAATGTTGAATCTGACATTTGTAAGCAAATTGAAAGAATGACGAAAGGGAATGAAGTGTCTTCTGAAGATGTAAATGAATTATCTACTGTTGTCATCACACGTTAATCAGTATCAACTTTGCATTTGAGACCTAAACATCATGCCAGACCTTCTTTTTTAGCCTGTATGTGCAACGTTAATACATAAAGACGTATGACATGGCCTGAAGAAATTGTACCTGATGCTTCTGACATTTATATATTTCTATTTCAGGCATTACAGGGAGGCTCTATATTTTAGCATGTTGTTTTCCTTCTGACTCATCAATACTTCTTTTAAAAACATTTACAGAATGCCACGTTGTTTTCCCCAATATGTGACAGCTTTACTGTGTAAGATTTAGAGATTGGTGTAATTACATGCAATGTGTGGAAGAACATTTTGTGATGTGGCTTGTGCTTTGGACCCCTTCCCTGAGTGGATGAATCTGCAAGCGCATTGAAAGAGTATTTAAAGAGAACTCAAGTCAAAACCTGGTGAAGGATGTGTCTTCTGAGGATGTACATGCTTTAACTGCTATTATTATATCTTCATCAGTATACTGTTGAATTTACATTTAACACCTAAACATTGAACTAGACCTTCTTTTTCAGCCGGTGTGAATAACATTCATATGTAAAGACGTATGACATGGTGTGAAAAAATCAGCCTGACTTTTGAATTGCCTTTTCACACTTTACAGCACATGTGTCAGGCTCCAGCCCTCACAGGCCAAAACACTGCGTTCTGCACAATGCCTCATTAAACACACCCGATTCAGCTCATCAACTCATTAGTAAAGCTTTCACGAACTGAATTCAGCGCATGAGATGAGGGTAAACGTTAATCTCTGCAGCACTTTGGCCTGGAAGGTCCCCAATTTGACATCCCTGTTTTACAGGGTGACTCACAGCAGCTCATGATGTCCTTATGATAGGGCCATTGCTTAGGCAGTTACGCCACTGAGAAGCCAAAGATAGAGTCATTGTGATAGGATGAGGTCCTGGTATGGCATCAGGTCAAATGACTGTTGTTTTCCTGTGCTTCGGGAAGCTGCTGAGGGATACAATTTATGGTTTGCCTGGGGTGCCTGATTGGCACATGCAGGCCGTGACAGTGCTGGCTCCATTTTTTGAGGCAAATAAATCAATAGTCAAAAGGAAACTGTCAGCCAGGCTGGCTCTTTCTTTACAATGAATACTGCATTTGATTCCCCTCTAGCTCTGTAGGAGAGCGCTGTGCAGGTGTCTGTCTGCATTCTTTACTCTGTTTGCGGTGAGCTGGAAAGTGAAAGCAGTTCATGTTCCTCCAAATCCATGCAAACGAAGACAAGACTCCAGAACAGAACGCTCAGTATGTTGATCACGGTCAGCAATGCATGACTGCATGCTGTACGAATCCTTAAATGCCGCTCCAGCATCTCTGACAACAATCTAAAGTTGTTTTCTAGCCGATTCTGAAAACTTGCTGTTGTGTCAACATAATTAGAATACAAATCATCCTGAACGTTGCCCCAAATGCCAGGCCTGTCCTTCGGAAATGAGCGTGGATTTTTACAAATCACTGCGGCAGGGGTCTCAGTCCCAAGCCTGTGATTTTATCATTGCAGAAAACGAAGCATCATCATATGATGTGCAATTAACCTTTGAGTGGATGTAAACGGTAGAAGAATCAGTGGCTCTGGCTGGCGACCAGATGCAAATGCAGGGATGAGGATTTTGTAATGGGATTATGGGCTGCATCCTGAATCCAGATGGGAAAGTTACACTGAACTCTTTCACAGTTGATGTGTGATATCCTCACGCTGATGAATGAAGCTGTTTGTGGGAATATATCTGAATTAACATGCATCAGATCAGTGAGAATAATTGCCTTAAATCCCAGACAATTGGCACACATTTTAGATGAAGTCTGGCTTGCTTGTTATTTTGATGACCTCTTTATAGCTTATATGTAAATGCTTGCAAATAAAAGAATTATTTGGTTTATACATTTCTCAACGTCAGCACCAATCGATCAGCTGAGGCATGTGTGGTGCCAAATTTAGCTGCTTCAGAGCCACTAGGCTACCATTACTAACAAACAATAGAAGTCAATAGTCACCCAATTTTTTGTCCATGAAAAATACATCCCTAAGTCTGCTCTACATCCACATCTTCATTAAGATCATACAGGCTTGCTAATGTGGTTTTCCCAGTTTTGCTAGATTACATTCACACTTTCCATTGTTTCTCTTTCTAAACATATGGGTCATTATCAGTGTACGGTGCATTTGGGACCTGTCAAGTTTAGTTCCATTGAATATTATACCATAGACACCTGACAACATCTATGTCTTGCTTATTCACTTTTTATTATGCAATGACAAGCCGATATCTTATGATACAACCACAAGTTGTGTTCACACAACATATATAACGATCAGGCATAACATCATGACCACCTCCTTGTTTCTACGCTCATTGTCCTTTTTATCAGCTGCACTTACTCTATAGGTGCACTACATTTACAGACTGTAGTCCATCTGTTTCTCTGATACTTTGATAGCCCCCTTTTACCCTGTTCTTCAGTGGTCAGGACCCCCATGGACCCTCAGAGAGCAGGTTCTATTTGAGTGGTGGATCATTCTCAGGACTGTGTAACGGGGAGCGAGGTAGTGGACGAATGTGCAGAGGTAAGCGACTTTTATTGAGGGCAAATCCAGGTTCATGGTCAAGACGGTCCAGGTTCAAAAAGCCAACACGGAGAGATTGAGGTTCAGGCATGACAAACAGCAGAATGCAACAGAACCAACAGATAACAAACAAAGCAAACAACAGATAGGAATACAATCAAACAAAAACCAATACAAAGACCAGTGAAAACAAAGGGCAAACACAGGGATTAAATACACAGGGAAAACGAGGGACAGGTGAAAACAATCAGGGGGCGGAGTCATGAAACGAGAGGCAGGACTACGGATACCAAAACAAAAACACACATGGGCTAAACCAAAACATGAACACATGGACTGGGAGGGGCCAATCGTGACACACTGCAGTAACACTGACGTGGTGGTGGTGTGTTAGTGTGTGTTGCGCTGGTCTGAGTGGATCAGACGCAGCAGTGCTGCTGGAGTTTTTAAACACCTCAGTGTCACTGCTGGACTGAGAATAGTCCAACAACCAAAAATATCCAGCCAACAGCGTCCTGTGGGCAGCGTCCTGTGACCACTGATGAACACAAACTGCGCAGCAGTGGATGAGCTATCGTCTCTGACTTTAGATCCACAAGGTGGACTGACGAAGTAGGAGTGTCGAATAGAGTGGACAGTGAGTGGACACAGTGTTTAAAAAGCTCCAGTAACACTGCTGTGTCTGATCCACTCATACCAGCAAAACACACACTAACACACCACCACCACGTCAGTGTTACTGCATTGCTGAGAATGATCCACCACCCAGATAGTACCTGGGGGTCCTGATCACTGAACAGGATAAAAGGGGGCTAACAAAGTACCAGAGAAACAGAAGGACTACAGTCTGTACTACAAAATGCACCTATAGAGTAAGTGGAGCTGATAAAATGGACAATGAGCCTAGAAACAAGGAGGTGGTCATGATGTTAAGCCTGATTGGTGCATACATCATGTTTGTAATGTACTGTAAAAACGAGTCATTTTAGGAGAGATGTTATGTCCCCTTTTCAAGAAGCCTCTCAAGATCTTTTGTGTTGAAATAAGTTTCTTTTCTCATCAAATGGTGGACACATCCAGGATGGGGTTGGGCCTAATAGATATTTAGTCAAATACAGTGGCAAACCATGACTAGAGCTAGGCCTTTAATTTGGGCATAAGTGTAAAAAATTGGTTAAAGCATAAGGGAAAAACCGCACATCTATGTTAATGCTAACTTCTGCTAGCACCCCTGTAGGTTTCTAGTGTTATGTAAGCTCTAAGATAGCAGTGATTCACATTACCACTTTCCGGCAGCTGTAAATTAAACCAAGACATTTGAAGCTTTTAAAAGACATTCCATATTTTACGCAAAGCTTGTGACAGATATATTAGCACAAAATAATTAGCAGTTATGCTAATCTTTAATTCTACGCATTAGAACTTCATTTCAGCTCTCAAAGTCCAAACCAACAGGAGAGCTAATTTAGCTATATCTACCTAGATACACAGAGAAAAAGAAAGCCTAGTTGGCCAATTTTCTGCAAGGGTGTCTGAAGAATTGAACCCTTTTATTTCCATCCAAAACTTATAGGCTTTAAATACAGGCATCATACTATTGAATAAAAATGTATAGACATGTACACCAATCAGGCATAACATTATGACCATGTGTTGTGTTGGTCTGAGTGGATCAGACCCAGCGGTGCTGATGGAGTTTTTAAGCTCACTGTCCACTCTATTAGACACTCCTACCTTGTCTGTCCATCTTGTAGATGTAAAGTGAGAGACTCGTCTGCTGCTGCACAGTTTGTGTTGGTCATCCTCTAGTCCTTCATCAGTGGTCGCAGGACGCTGCCCAAGGGACGCTGCTGGATATTTTTGGTCGGTGGACTATTTTCAGTTCAGCAGTGACACTGAGGTGTCCAGCAGCACTGCTGTGTCTGATCCACTCAGACCAACACAGCACACACTAACACACCATGACCACATCAGTGTGACTGCAGTACTGAGAATGATCCACCACCCAAATAGTACCTGCTCTGTGAGGGTCCATGGGGGTCCAGACCACTGAAGAACAGGTTAAGAGGGGTAAAAGGGTGCTATGAAAGTATCAGAGAAACAGATGGACTACAGTCTGTAATTCTAGACCTACAAAGTGCAGCTATAGAGTAAGTGGAGCTGATAAAATGGACAATGAGCCTAGAAACAAGGAGGTGGTCATAATGTTATGCCTGATTGGTGTATTTCTTAGTTCTCAGAAATCATTAAGCCTTCTCTGAAGGTCTTAAAGGCCCTGAGTGCTCATCTCTGGTTGAATGTTAGTTAAAGACAAGATAACCAGCTACAAAGCATCTACAGTAGACTGTTCAAAGAGTTAATGAATTACCAGCTGCAGTACTAAACACTGATACCACTGTGACTAACACACTGGCTAACAGCTTACCATTACAGTAATATGATGCATGTTCTGCACTACTAACTGTTCGCCACTACTCAATCTGTACAATTAGGCTCTCATCCAAACGGCTTCTAAAGGCCTGCATGGGTGACTGTCACTGCACTCAATGGGCTCCTATTGAGGCCTGACTGCTGCGAAGCCGGGAGAATGGCTGCCAGGGTCTAAGGCCCAGGCCAGAGACCACTTGTCGTAAATCAGTGCGATCCATTAAGAGCAAAGTGAGCACTTCCCACCCTGGTAATACATCTCCTGGCAGTATTTCAATCTGCTTTTGCCGACACCTAAGGCATTTTTTTAATCTTTATAATAGTGTTGAGTGGCGGTTAGAGTGTGCGTGTCCCATTTGTCACCTTTTTACTGTGTGCTTTAGACACTCTGACCTGAGGATCACGACACCAATTAAAGCAGACAATTTATTTTAGCTTTACTATTAATAAGGCCTATTCAGCATTGGCTAGAGGTTCTATTGTCACCTTCATGAACAAATCAGAGGAGACTCAGTACCTACAATGTTAGCATGCAGATGGTGGTGGATTTGTTTACTTGAAAAAAAGACAAAGAAGCAGGTTACGCTGATTTGATGATGATTTAATTAGAATATATCCTTCAATAATTACAGGAAAGGAGAGACAATTTTCCCATTACAGCTTAGTAGGTGTCTTATTGCTAAATCTCTGTGTGATTGCTATTTAATAAGAGAAACGCAAAACAATTGGTATGGTAGAAACAGACATTATTGAGCATCTGGCGGCAGCAGACGTTTTTCCCCCGAACTGATAGATTCACAGCGGGGCGACGGTAATTTTTCACATTTCTACTGATAGGGGCATGACAGTAGGAAATCCAATATAAGAGCTTGTTATGTGTGGCTCTGGTTACGTAACAGATGATTAGCAGTTGGAGGAGCACCCGTTGCCCAGTGGCACTTTTTTCTATTTGATGAACTTACATCAACAATCACTGCCTTGCTTCTTAGCTAAGTTTGCTTTTGATGAGAGTGTTGGACACCATAGACAGGGCTGTTTCTGGACACGGTGGGGCCTTCGGTGAAAAATGAAATGAAATTTTCCACTTTCCAGCCGATCAGCCAAGACACGTTTGGTGTCCAAATTTTGCTCTTTGAGATTTACCACTGGAGCTATGAGGCTAAGAAACACTGGAAATCAATAGTCACCCAAATGATTTTCATAAATACAGTCGCAAACCGTGACTATTTTAGATAGATAGATAGATAGATAGATAGATAGATAGATAGATAGATAGATAGATAGATAGATAGACAACTTTATTGATCCCAAAGGGAAATTGCAGTGTTACAGTTTGTAATCAAAGCCACAGGCTTCCTCAGTGTGATCAGCTGATCCCTCATGTAGACTGAGCAGTGCAGTCATAGTCCATAAATGAAAAAACACTTATGCTACTTTCTGTTTTCAACAGAAATGTAAGATGTACTCAACCTTGTAGCGGTTTTACAGTGAAAAAAAACTGATTGGATCGTTTTCCGCTTGGTATTTCAAGAGTTTAAGCCTTTTGTTTCCAACCAAAGCTTAACAAGTTAAATCACAGTATTACTACAATACGAACAGAAATGATATAGAACCAGCATGATGGTTGTCCTAGATAAAAAAATTAACTAAAAAGTACAGTCATTTTTTCATATCACAGAAATCAATAGAGCTTCTCTGAAGGCCTAGAAGGCCATGAAGGCTCCTCTAAAGATTATATTCATAATTTCTGTTGGTTCTTCTCTAAATAATTGAACATATTTATAAATAGAAAGAGCACGAATTGCTGATATATCATCCATATGCCAGCGTGAAGCGCGCATGCAAAGGTGAGTCAGATTCTGTGGAAGAGTTGGAATCTGTCTGCTGCTCTAGTGGCTTGAAAATATTTGGGTGACTATTAACTTCTAGTGTTTGGAAAATTGTGTACATGGTATTTTTTATTTTAAAAAGAAGTATTAAGGCATTAGTTTTTAAAATCAGGATAAAAGTTTAATAATTGTTAATTAAATTGCCAATGAATAATAACAATAATAATAATAATATTGTTCAATTTATATAGAGCCTTTCACAAACCCAAGGATGCTTTACAGCATTAAATTAAAAAAAAAAAAAAAAAAAAAAAAAAAAATATATATATATATATATATATATATATATATATATATATATATATATATAAGACTACAGAGAGGAAAAGGGAAGGATTTTAGCAGGGATTTGAAGGAAGACAGAGGAGGTAGAGGTAGTAGGTAGAGAATTCCCGAGTTTAGGGGCAGCAGCACTGAAAGATCTGCCACCCATAGGAGAAAGTCTAGTTGAGGGAATTGTGAGGAGTCCAACATTAGAAGATTGAAGAGCACGAGAGGGACAGTATAAAGAAATAAAATCAGAAAGGTATGTCGGAGCCAGACCATGTAAAGCCTTGAAGGTAAGAAAAAGGCTTTTGTACTAATAATAGGAATAATAATAGGAATAGGAATAGGAAGCCAATGCAACTGTCGAAGAATAGGAGTGATATGAGCTGTGCGCTTGGTGGAGGTAAGAACCCTGGCTCCTGAATTTTGGACATGAAGACGATTGGAAGGCCATAGAAAAGTGTGTTACAGTAAAACTAAAAAAATAAAAGTTAAATAAAACTCTAATTAACTATAAACAAAGGTGGAAATAGAAAATTGAAACAATTCAAATGTCTGTATAAACAAAATAAAATTTCATCAATATACACAATGACAGTAGTAATAGAAATGATATATTCATGGGGTCCCTAGTGGGGGTCCTAAGGTCATAACACTTGGCCCTGTAAATAGTCGTTGAGTTACATCATGATTTTTCTTGCTGTTGTCTTGGATTTATTGATGTTTATGCCAATTTATTAAGAGGCTCTTGTGAGCATGTGGCGTATAATTCCATATTATAATGTGCTTTGGAATAATAATTATCCTGTGAACAATACAGTCGCATTCCAGCTGTTTTTTTGGGGTTTTTTTTTGTTATGTAAGACTTCTTGATTGCACTTTTTAAGATACTATCTTGTCATTATATAAGCCTTTTTGTACCTGATAATGTGTTATAATGTTATAACAAACTGCACAACAGAACTATATACACTTGTCACTTGTCAAATGTCCACTGGGTTGTTGAGTAATTGTGTTTTTAACAGTGGGAAACACTCAAGGCTTTCCAGGCGTTCAGAGAGAGCCTAAAGGGTTTTGTGAAATAGTGGTTTTGTAATTTTTACATATTTTTTAAATTTAGTTTCTGGAAGCATTGTAGTTATAATGTTACACTGTTGAGTTTTGGTTTCAAAATAAAGGGTTAAAACTCCTCAGTCCTCAGTTTGAGAAATGA
Organism: Pygocentrus nattereri; assembly: GCF_015220715.1. NCBI lineage: Eukaryota > Metazoa > Chordata > Actinopteri > Characiformes > Serrasalmidae > Pygocentrus > Pygocentrus nattereri. Next base: position 9,387,536 of record NC_051228.1, on the reverse strand, counting down.
GCAACAGTTCACTTAGTTTTCAGATTTATAAATGTACTTTGGTTTGTCAGAGGTATCCCGGGCTTAGTTACAGTTGCTAGGCTGAGAAGGACCAACTGGGTGAGCCAGTTTGCTACAGTGCCACCCTGAGGCAGACCAGTGCTGCAACTATAGTTAATTAAGAGTATCACAGACAGAAGCTTGTAGAAGCTTACTGATTGTAAGTGAAGCAGCCAAACAATGAGTTTTCCCTGAATGTGTATTTGAGCTTCTGTTTTTCCCCAATAAGCTTAATTTGGAACATTCAGGTTCCAAAAGGTTAATTTCGGAAGTCTCGGAACCCCTGCATTCCACACCTCATTTCTAAATAAAAGCATGAGTTCTACATATAACCATTTGCATCATGCTTAAATGGTTCTTTGCATGGTGAAATTGTTCTTCAGATTACTGGAGAATGGGTTGCATATGTTTTTTTATATAACCTTATTGAAAATGATCCTGTATAGCGTCAAATAGCACATCTGTTGTTATAAGCTTGACATCATAATAATAGAGGAACCTGTTTTGGTGCTGTTTAGAAGCACATGCAACACATTCTCCATCAATCTGAATATTTATTCAAGTGTGTATGTTAAGGTATGTCAAATGTCAAATGCCCATTACATATTACTAGAGTCCTATAGGGGTGCTGGCAGAAAGTAGCATTTTATTTATTTATGTATTTTTGTTATTTGACCTAATTTCCTCCCCGATTTATTGTACATGTACAATAAAAGTTTTTTCAGGCTGCTGCTAAAGCAATGTCATTGGACAGCTCAACGCGTTTGAAGGAGATGCTAACTGCTAGTTCTGTTTCATCTTCATTGACAAGCATCATTTTAAGTGATGTGCGGGAGGGCCGTCCTACCAAGCCAGAGAGAGCAAACCCAATGGTGCTCTTTTGGACTCCTGGCCATGGATGAGTATAGCATCACCAGGCATCGACCTCGCAAGATGACTGAGCCAATGCTTTTGGTTTCAACATTAAACTAAAATTGAAGAATGTCGCTGTAGTCAGAAACAAAACCTCCAAATCTCCAAAATGGTAACTTTACAGGAGAAGGCAAAAACTACTTTACTTTTAATGTAAGTCAATGGAACCAGAATTTTTTCCAAGTCAAATGAAATTTAAGTACAATGTTAAGAACAACAGGTATTTTCAAAACTATCAACAAAATAGAGGTACATGGTTTTCGTCCGACAGCAAGGATATGAGAATTTAAATAGCTTTTATATGTCATGTTAATATGGTAAAATATTGGGAAATATGTTCTCTGAGGGTATTAGTTTTCCTTACAATGCCCAGCCTTGAATACATTTTAAAAGTACATTTTAAACAGAGAGACCATGAGCCATTATTGACTTTTCATCAGAACCATCGCTTTCATCAAAGTTGTCATTGTGTTGGATTAACGTTAAACTGTCAATGAAAGTCAGCAGCTCCTAATGTTTCACTAATTTGTCTTTGTTTTTTTACTTTGTTTTTGACTTGTAAGGCCTGAAGGCCCTTCTTCAAAGCCAGTTAGTGTCTAGTTTTCAATGAATTGTCAACCAGTTCACTGTTTTCTTGCTTATTTTAGATGCTCTTAAAATACACAGTGTCTATAACAGTGCCAGTAACTTTTGCAGTCACATTATAACTATGATGGACTTTGACTATGATAGATGGAAAGCTGATTTCACACCAGGTCAGCATAGACGTTACCAAAGTTTACTCAGGATATTCTGTCTAGACATGTATTTTTCCCATGAGATGACAGTCCATGGGGCCCAAAGAAACTGGGCTTTTCAGTACAGTCCTTGAAGAACCAAGCCATTATACATTTTTGATGCATTCTAGCTCCCAACACACCTGAGGCAGGTAACCAGCTGATGTAGAATACTGATTACCTAGCTCAGACTTCATCTGAGAGCTGGACTGACAGAGGGTGCTTGGAAAATTGGAAAGTACTTTCTTAAAGTAGACATTTTAGTATAAATTGCATCATTGAGGTGTAAAAAAAAGTCGTTGTGAGCGGTCTGATGAAATGATGAAATGTACCATTCTAGAGAAACTTTTAGAGTCAGAATTTCTTGATGGTGGTGGTGATAAGAACCAGAGACTGCAGTATCTACAAAATAAATATAGTAAGGCTGATTTTTGTCTTTCTCAAGTTGATATATATGGAAAAAAAATTCCATGCCTGCTCTGGCAGTATGCTTTAGCTTAGGATGGTTGATGGTTTGGGTTTTTAGGTTTTCTGTTTTTTTCCCATATTTATTAGATGCATTTTAATTTTGCTGTTTAATTTGCTGTCCATTGGGTTAAATGTTTTCCTGGGGAAGCAGTTGATTTGGCATCTTAACTGCAGTATCATTTAAGGTGGGATGGAAAGAAGCTGGCAAGTCACCTACAGCTTCACACACACACACACACACACACACACACACACACACACATATATATATATATATATATATATATATATATATATATATATATATATATATATATATATATATATATATATAGTTTATCATTTAAGATCTTTGTTAGCCACTTTTTTAGTTTCTGAAAAAAATTTTACACATTGGAATTAATTAATTGGAATTAATCTGAAGACTGGAGATATGCAGGCCATACAGATTCAGTCCGCCACGACCACCACTGCTAATCTTCTTCCTGTAGTGTTTTCTGGAGATCATGTTTGAAGTAACCATATATCTTTTTATCTATCTTATGGTCATTTTGCTGGGATTTTATCCACCTACAGAGATGTAGATGCAGCAAAGGTGATGAGATGAGCCACAGTTAGATGTGTTCTAACCTGTCTCTAACTAACCAGTCAAAATGGATGGTTGGCATTGATTTTATTTATTTTTTTGCTTCAATGAAGGTAACATCGATGCTTTAACATCATACGACAGTGTCTCAGGCATCAGGCAACTTCATTATTTTTTTAAATAACTTTTTGTGAGGGAGCTTTCATTGGCATTAAACTCTTCAGATGTCTGGTTTCTATCACCACTACAGTGAACTATGCTGACTGCAAGTTTCTCCAGTATAGAGGAATTCACAAAAACCACCCCATATTCCCTATAAGGACCTCAGCATTGTTTTAATAGAAGTAAAGAATGATATACACATCACTTATGATGGACCTTTTGGTGAATCCACTTACTTTTCCTGCTGAGAGGCTTTAGACGCCATAAAAGAGAGTGGACTCTTACTGTGAGTGGACACATTTATGGCGCATTCATTTGTTTGTTTGAGGAAATGAAAACCAGAGTTTTAAGGATTATAGCTTTTCAGTGAATTAAGCTGACATGAAGTCAGAGGTTCTGGCTGGACATTTGACCTTAGCTTGCTCTGGTAGTATATCTGTGCTGAATATGCTCTAATAATGTATTGCCGTAATGAACATGGGAATACTAGGCCCCAGACGCATAATAGCTTATCCATAGCCCAGCACACACATACATTTTTGGTAGCTCTCGCAGCTCTTGTAAACTCGGCCAACACACAATGGGCTACCTATGTGAACAGTGAAACTAATCCAACCTCTGAATTGCACATTAAGCACAACCGTTCTCCCGTGAGATTACACTATGCAACCAACATAACCTTTTAGTTAAAGATTTGCTGACAAATGAACATTTCGAGGTTATCTTGCTCATCGCAGCAACATGCTTATCACCACAGAAAAAATGTGGATAGCGCCGCTCGCATTATCGACATTCTGTTGCATTACAGGAACAAGCCTCACACTGCAATCCTTATTAATTTTCCCCTGACAACATTAATGGAGTGCAATGGCCCGTTCTGTTCTTTCTGTGCGCTCGTCTCTATGGGCCCTCCCTCTGGTGGACTCAGACACGCTTTCCCTGTCACTTGGGGTTCGCGTTTCATTAATGCTAGTCAATATTTGCTTGATTTATTCCGATATGAATTGAGTTAATGTGCGCCAAACAATCAAGAACAAAAGGATTTGCACGTATCGTTGTAACTGTGTATTGTCTTGGATTGAGAACACGGTTGTTCAGGAGGGGCCACTTTTTTGATCCATCTCACACATGTGCGGAGGGGGTGGCTGCATCTGCTCCTCTGTCCCTTGATGTTTGGAGTGCCTTTTTTGATTTTTGAATTTTTTTATTTTCTTGCTAAAGCTTAAGGCCTTTATCAAGAAAAGACTAAAGACTTCCTGCATGTGTTTGGAAAAACAAAATGCATTTTTTCAATTATTAACTCCCCTTTGATGGCTTATTATGATTATATAGATGGGTATTTGCCTCAAGTGTGTTACTATAGCACAGAGTTCACATTTTCAATTAAAGGCACAAGCATTCTCTGTACAATGCAATTTGTGGGGACTACCAAGCAGCTTAGTTTTGTACTTCATAAATGAACTTTGACCAGTATATTAAAGCATGCTAATGAGAGGGTGATGAGGTGTCGAGCACAAACTTACAGCTATGTAGAGCAAGCACTAACATAGCTTAATTAATGTGTTAGATGTTTGGACTGTTTAATAATAAATGGTGATATTTAAAAAAATTGTGAAGAAAGTTTAAGTAGGCTTGACAAAGCCACTGCTATGCTACCCAAGTTGCAAGGCTGATGCTAAGCCATTTCAGTGGTGTCCCAGGTGGGTGCTAAGGTGTCACAAGGCCTTTACTATGTTATCCTAGGTGGTTGCTAAAGTGTGTATATGTGGCTAGTATATATGTATATATACCATAATGTCAGGGAGATACTAAATGCACCGACTGGCCCTGCCCATGGCCCACTGTGTGAACATTAAGAGCCGAGTTGAGTTGAAGTGCTGAATTAAACAGTCGTAATCTCAAGTTAGTGATCTGGGGGGATTGGGGTGACCTTATTGTGAAATGTTATGAAGTTTTAATTTCATAACATTCATTTTGTGGACTTTTGCAGAAGCTGTAGTCTAATTTTAATAAAGTAGTTCAAAGGGAAGTGTATATCTGTTTTATTCTGTGCATACTTGGCTACATGCTCGTTGTAATTTAATGCTAGGCTCTTAGCCAATGTGGGCGAACCACTGTTAATGACAGTGTTTCTGGTTTGTTTACAAATTTACATTGAGAAAATGTACCGAATGAAACAGGCAAGACTGATAAGGTTTTCACGTAACACTTTTGGTACCACTTTAAAGAATTTAAAGTTAAGATGAATGCTGCCGCCTTAGCAGTTGAATTTGCTATAATTAAGGCTTTCAATATCGGATTAATCAAAAGATTAAATAATCCTTAACAGTCTTATATTGCCTTGATTATGGATGTATTCATTTACATTGCTTTGTTCCACTGCATACTCATTTTATGTATTTAATCTGGCCAATGATATGGATTTAATGTCTTCGTTGACAGTTTATTTAAGAGAATAAAGCAAAATAAATGTGGAATGCATTTTATTCACCAACAGAACAATACAAGAGCACAGAGCCCATGTCTGAATAAAATCTAAAATTATTTATACACATAATAACATTGTTTTTGTATATACAGACATTGTGTAACAGAATAAATACAACAAAACATGATTATTATGAACAAAATACAACAGAAAACTTTATAATTGCTAAGTCGCTTGTCAGAGGTTTGCTCGGCTCAACTCAGCTGACTGTGTGCAGTGTCTGGTGGGCAAGCATGCCCAGTGGGTGCGTTTAGTATATCCCAAAAACCAAACATTACCGTAATCCAAAAAAACACAAGTGCACAATTCCCTCCATGACGGTTTTGTTTTAGCTCAAAAACTGTGATCGGGAAAAACAACACAGAAAAGTGTAGAATGGTGGTAATGAAAAGGAGATCATGAAGAACAGTGAGCTGCCTTTGTCAGGCCAACTTAATAATGAGAACGTCAAATTGATTTTCCACATTTAACTTATAAACATCTGTCAAATATGGTAGTACCTAGTAGCAGGTAGCAGTAACTTAGCATGCTACAGCTTCAAACACTTAGCATGCACGGCATAACATGGCTGTACCACACAGGTTCGATTCCGGCTCGCTGAGGAAATCTCAAATCTGAGGTAGTGAATTCTGAGGAGTTAGCTATGCTAGTCGTTTTCTGTATTGTGGTCCGTGGTGGCATCAGAGGCTAGCGACAACTTAGCAAGCACACTTACACAGTTCCATAGGGCTACACCACAGGTTTAATATCCACAAGTTTAGAGGATAAAGACTCAAGTCAGATCTCGAGTGAGGTTGAGTGGCTGCTCTAATCTGTTCTGTGGTGTGTTAGTTTATTAACCTGCTAAGCCAGCCTTGCTTTCCTTAGCACTGTTCAACATTTAGCAATAGTCATTCAGCTTATGGTTTAACATTTACTGGATAATGATTTGAAGATTTCACCAGTTTAATTTCTGATTATTAATGTTACAGTAGGAGTTTATTTGTTTCTGCTGTACCCCGTCTCATCTGCTCAAATGTTCATACAGTGGGCTGTATTCACTATTCACCAAAGGTAACATAAACACTGCGTAATTTGTTGTGAAGGAAAAGCACAGGGTTTGGAAACCAGGAGGAAAGGGTGTGATTATGATTTGTATAATCGTGTACATTCATAAGAAGACACATCCATCACCAAAGAAAACATGTACTTCACTAACCTGGGTAGCAAGAGGATAGCAGGCCACTGTTGGCCTACTGGTGGAAAAGCTGGCAGCCCACTGGCTTTTTACTCAGTGTTTTCCAGGCAGCACATTAGTAATAAACAAAATGTCACATTTTCATTACCCAGTTTGCACTCACAATCCAATTTACTTTTCTTTTTTAAACTAGTTTAGTAAATAATGTTAACAGCAATGTCATAAATAATGACAGATACAGCTGTAACCAATCTAGCACAGTGTTAGTAACATTTTCAACAAAAAATCATTTTATATTAGGCCTAGTCATTATTTTTTGTCTCTCAATTGTTTGTAATGTTTGTCATATTTTTTTATCCAAAGTAAAAGTTTATTTGCATTTAAAAGCTGTTTGAGGAAGTTAAAAACTAGTTAGACTTTGTACACAGGACAATAATCTGGAAGGCCCGAGGGTGGCATACAGTCAGCTATTTGGGAAAGAAGACATCCTTCAAGTTTTGACTGAGTTCTCTTTGAATACCCTTTTAATGCACTCGCAATTATCAGATTCATCTTCTTGGGGAAGCGGTCCAAAGCAAACCGACTTTACAACATGCTCGTCCTTATATTGACTGCAATTGCACATTTACACCAAATTCCCTGAAACAAGATTTTTTTTCTGTTTTGCCATCCCTCATTTGTTGGAGTAATTTAACATATATCACTAACCCTCCACCTGGAGATCCACCATCCTGCAGGCTACCCAAACTCAAACCCAAATCCAACACACCTCACTTCAGCTAACTGAAGACTTCTTAAAGAAAGTAATTAGATGAATCAGGTGGGGTTGATTGGGGTTGCAGCTGAAGTCAGCAGTAAGTTAGATCTTGGTGACCACTGCTCTAACACATACTAAAGGCCTTGCTGTCCATTCTTGCTGAACCATTTTTCAACTATTAATATTGCAAGGATGCCTGACATTATGTTGAAATAATTATAATTATACATTTTGTTGTTGGTATATTTTGGCAGTTTATGTTGTATTTGACGGTTTGCATTTTTAATCTTTTAAACTTTAAGCACCTGATCAGAATCTTTGCACAGCCCAAGCCCAGTTGTCAAGTCCTGTATGCATGAATGCCAGAAGGCTTGTATTCATGAACCATTCCTGAACTTCATCCACGCTACAAAAAAAAGGCTATCACCACATGCACATGTCTACATTCATTCAAATCTAAAATAAACACAGGGTTGAAGGTTTGCATGGCTGATGACTTCAGGGAGCGCGTTAAGAGGAGGTAGTCCCAGCTGGGCGGCACCGTTCCACTCAATGGGCCCCCGTTTCATTATCTCCCCATGTTCTCCCCTGACCTGCTGCAAAAATGACAACTGATTTACCTCAAGATCAATTTGTATGTAAATCAGTAAAGAGTTGGAGGAGCGATGGAGTGGATTAACAGTAGTCATTTTCAGGTCTGTGGACCATCAGTCCGTCTCTGTCGGGGAACTGTGCCCAAATGGAGAGGTTAATGGAGCTGATTTAGATAATGTGACCCTTTTAAAAGGGAAGGCCCCATCCCTTCTGTTCCCGACTTCTGTCCTGACCCATCCTGTCCACGTCACAACAAATCAAATCAAGCGGGCTTCTGTCAACCCATGTCTGAATCTTTTTGGCTGATTACAATTCACACCACACGCAATTCAGATGCTCCCTTCATCCTATTTTCCTCATCGGGAGTTGTTTTCTTCTTGTTTGGGTCTTGAAAGCTGGGCAAGATCCTCGGTATGCAGAGAGCGCCTCTGTTTTGGTGGAAAGATTATCACACGCTAGCATCTGATGTCCTGCTTTTTAAGGCCCTGCTGTGCAGCAAGACAGCCAACTCTTTGGTCATCAGTGTGGCGTGAAAATATAGCAAGCGGCTAGCAAGATGACCTTTTATCTGCGAATGATGAATGGCCTCTCTGACTCACAGATAGTCTTGCCAATTTCCTTCCCTTTGATTCCTGACTGAGGCAAAAGGTCCTTCTTGAACTTGTTGTGGATGCGTTGCTCCTCGCTGGGAGGTGAGAGACTCGTCACGGAGGCACAGATGTTCTGGCAGTGCCTCCTTCCCACATCTCCTTCTCTGCAGTCAAGCCCTTGACGGGATGCAGCAGATCAGCAGCTACACCGCCGATTTCAAAGGCATCCAAAATTAGACCGTAACACTTTAGATGTTTGCTGCTTCAAATTGCGAGCCCCTCTAGTTTTTGTGAATAGAGGCTACTAGTCAATAGTTCCACACTCCAGGGGACAAGAGGAACTAGTGCTTCAAGAGCGCTTTACGAAAAAGTCAGAGTTCTTTGAGGAACCTTTTCTTCTACAAAGCCTGAGAATCACTTTGAGGGTTGTTTCCTTTTAAAGTTTTTCCTTGTTCGTGTACCATGGTTTTGATGTCAGCTTGAAATGAAGCCAGAAGACTTGTCCAATCTCGCCAACAAGATAAGCCCCACTTGTTGAAGCACCACTGGTTATTCTAGGACGCCCACTGAGACCTTGATGGGCTTTTTTGTAACTGCAGTGTTGCCTTGTCACTGATATTTGTGACAAAATGGATGGATGGAGAGTGCCTTTTAAAGGAAATGTGCCCATCTCTCTTATTCTTCTCAATGTGTGGGCTCCATTTGCTTGCCCGGCCAGATGGCGAAGATGACCTTGTCTTTTTTGGTGCTCCCGCTTGAAGAAATGAAGTTCCATGCGAAGCATTAGAACAGAGCACATTCAGAAGAAATCTAGCATGCGAGCGAAGAGTGTGTGTGCATATGCCGATATTAAAAAAAATATTGCTCATTCATTACACACAGCACTCTGAGAAAGAAAAATATCTTTCAGCAAACACTCTTTGTTCCTGTCATTCCTCAAAGTAAACACTGACCTCAGATGAAAGCAATTTCAAAGAGAACTCTGTCAGACAATGCAAGGTTTATGATATTTATGAAGACACTAACACTCCGTGAATAAATCTATGGGCTAATATACAGCCTTTTGCTTGAGGCTAGAATTCCTGATATGTTTTGGTCTTGATGAAGTCTTTGCCTTATATTTCATTTACCTGCACGGGGTGAGAAGGTAGTTTGCGCACTTGATTGATGGCCGAATTTGAAGGGTGATAGCTTGTGACAGATGACAGTTTGTCAATTTTCATTTTAGTCTTCTTTTGTCAGTTCCTTAACCAATAGCACTGGGAAATACTTATTATTAATGATTAATGTGTCACTGGGGAAACCTGGCAAAAATCATTCAGTGTGGTGCTGCCATATAATAGTTATTTTCTCTAACATAAATATGTGAGATGATAGACTACATGGGATAGAAGGGAAACAATCTAGTATAAAAATATATTAGGGCCCAGGTGATATATCATTTAGCAGATTATATTGACCAATATTAACAACCTGTGCTTTCGCATGATAATAATACTGATAACTATAATTAGAGCCTTTTTAGTTGCAATTAAGCATTTAAAGCAAATCAGGCAATTATGTCAGTGGTTGCATTTTCCTGAAATGGCCATGTTGCATTTTGGGATGCAGTTTTTCACAAAGATGGCTCTGGCTGCATACTAGTAATTTGGCCTGCTTACTACTTTTGGCTAGTATATAAAAATATATTAGGGCCCAGGCAATATATTATTTAGCAAATTATATTGACCAAAATGGCAACCTGTGCTTTTTAAGTAGTAGAACATGTGAGGGAGTGTGTTATCACATCATTAGCCATGATGTTATAGCGATAACACACGACCTTGAGTGTTCTGTTGCTTTTATACAACAATTAAATAAAGTAAGAAATTGATAAACTGGGCTGTGAACGCGGCATTAAATATGTTTTAATGTCAGCAATTCCTTCTGCCAAATTATAGTTCCTTAACAAGCAACTTCATGCTTGATGACATCACAGTATCAAGCTCCGCCCACTCGCTGCACAGCCAGCTGTTTGTTCTCCAGCTCCACACAGACCAACTAACAGTTTTTTTTGGTTCAATGAAGTTAACATTGATGCTTTAACATCACAAGACAGTGTCTCAGGCATCAGGCAACTTCATTATTTTGTTTAATAACACAGACCAACCAACAGTTTGGGAATTTAGTTTAGTCTCATTTTAATAGTCTGACCAGTTCGGCTGTCGGTTAAATGTGATCTTAAAAGTATCCGTTTTCTGTTTGTGGCAAAGTTAGAAGTAAAAATGTTAAAACGCCTCGAGTGTCTTCTACAGCTGTCAAAGTCGTTGCTTAGCAACGGAGTCTCAGTAGAGTGATACAGTGTTTGTGAAAAGCCCATGATGTTCTGGCGAAACATCAGCACAGTTATACTGCATTTCAACCAATCGGCTTGCGTGGCTGGAACTAACTGTTGTATAATGGATGATAATAATGCTGAAGACTGTGAATAGGGTTTTTTTTGGTAAACTGAATAGATGCAAATAAAAATAAGTCTAAAAGTAACAAGAATGTCTTGTTTTTTTTTTAAAGTAGCTGATGTCTTGTAAGCTAGTTTGAAATCTGGTTCCAGATTTCTGCTGGACGCCTGTTATTACAAAGATTTCATCCATATCTCATATAACATAATATATATATTATGTTATATGAGATATATGAGTTATATTAGGTGTTCAGGTATTGGATGATAATTGCAAATAATATTTGGCTTTTTGCAAAGATTCCAAAGGTTTGGAAATGCTTTGGCAAACACTTTAACATACATAAAATAACTACATTCATAACATTTTTATCAGTTAAAAAGTTTTTTTTTAATGGTAAATTTAGATTTGACTTCCACCTTTAAAAATCTTCCAAGATTTTTTATATTTATGTACTTTTGTTTATGTTATAATTCATAAAGTTAATTATGAAGTAATTTTAGAATAACTCTTTTCGTCATTGTGGACACACCTAATAATTTATATTGACATCATGTTTACATTATATACGTGGACAAAATAAGTGTCATTAGTATGTATTAATTGCTTTTAATGATTCTGTGAAAAGTATTGCCTTAAAAGCCATTTAAAAGCTGTATGTGAGCAGCTGGATTTCAGCCTTCACTACTGCAGATGGTTCAAAGGATCAAACTAGGTAAGCACAAAAATAGTGGCATCAATAATTTATCATGGTAAAGTGTTCCACTTGTGTATATATATATATATATATATATATATATATATATATATATATATATATATATATACATACACTCACCGGCCACATCATTAGGTACACCTTGCTAGTAAAAGGTTGGACCTCCTTTTGCCTTCAGAACTGCCTTAATTCTTCGTTGCATACTTTCAACAAGGAGTTGGAAACGTTCCTCAGAGATTTTGGTTGGTTATTTGAGTTACTGTTGCCTTTCTATCATCTGGAACCAGTCTGCCCATTCTCCTCTGACCTCTCACACCAACAAGGCATTTTTCTCCACACAACTGACCGCTCACTGGATATTTTCCCTTTTTTGGACCATTCTCTGTAAACCCTGGAGATGGTTGTGTGTGAAAATCCCAGTAGATCAGCAGTTTCTGAAATACTCAGACCAGCCTGTCTGGCACCAACAACCACGTTCAAAGTCATTAAATCACCTTTCTTCCCCATTCTGATGCTCGGTTTGCACTTCAGCAAGTTGTCTTGACCACCTCTACATGCCTAAATGCGTTGAGTTGCAGCCATGTGATGTAGTACAGACTAAATAATAGCTAAATATATACAAAATAATTTATAGGTAACTTTCTAACTATTTTTACTGGGAGGTGTCAGGCCCAAAACATAACCCCTTCTTTCAACTCGTGAAAATAATACTGACATTATTTTAAAAAAATTTTGAGAAGATTAATTTTTAAATAAAAATAAACTGCTGTCTCAATTTTTCATGTAACTACCGAAACACAAAGGCTGTGTTCCAAATAGCGCACTACTGTACTCCATACTGCATACTACATACTGCATACTGTGATAGTATATGACACATGGCGTGTGCTGTACTCTAGGAAACAGGCGCGACTAGACAGCCAACAGCCAAGACTAAGCCAATCAGAACCATCTCAAAACCAACCCCATATTCCAGCTGTTGCTTCTTTTCAGCTCTTCTCACATGGATATCGTTTGGTCATGAGACGTGCCCGCTGAGTGTTAAGTGATGCCATGGCAGAGTGGAGACTTTTGTCTTCTACCCATCATTCGAACCCAAATAAACTTTCAAAATATCAGCTTTGGATTGGATTGTGTGGTAAAGCTGTGTGGTTTCCAAACACACCTGTTTGCCTCTGCTTGCGCCATTTCATTTTCATTATACTTGTAAATGGTAATATGAGCTAGTTAGACTGACTGATTAGCAGTGTGACTCCACACATGGGCCTAAAAAGCTGATGATGAGTGTTTTTTGTAATTGAGACTGACTTTATTAAGTTACTGGGTTAACCGCATTATCTGTGCAGCGAGTTAACTTTGTTAAATAGATCAAGTAAACAAACCCACCTTAAGACCAACAGAGAGAACAGAAACAGGACAAATGATTTCCTTTCATTTATACGTCCATGTAAGACTCAGTCTGTTGCTATTGAACATTTGGAGCAAATCAGGTGGTTAGATCAGTGGTTACATCCTCCTGAAACAGCCATGTTACATTGCAGCATATCACAAAGATAGCTCTGCCTGCGTACTGGTAAATTTGGCCAGAGCAGGTTGTTCATCTGGGTGTCTTAAGCATAGGGAAATTCATGTTGGTCATGTACCACATGCTACTTACTACTTTGGGCCCCAGTCAGTATGTGGACAGTATATAGCAGGCTATTTCAAACTTTTTAGTCCATAGGCGGGGCCTTAATTTAGCCACACCCCTGCATTTTAGTGCAGGAGGTGAGACTGCATCCCTGTCCCTCATGGCTGCATGGTGGGCAGTTAGATCCCATTGTTTTAAATGTGTCCCAAAGTCTGAAAATCGGTGTTTAACTTTATGAATTGTCACTACTGTAACAAATATTTCACAGTCACTACTGAAAACTGGTAAAAGTGGTAAAGTTTCAGTAGTGTTATGATGTGAAATGTGTTATGATTGTTTCGGTAGTGACCAAATGGAATGTTTGATCATTTGTTTTAATAAAATAAACATACGTGATGTGGTGTGTTAGTTTGTGTTGCTGTAGTTTTTAAACACCTCAGTGTCTCTGCTATACTAAGAATAGTCCACCAACCAAAAAGATCCAGCCAACGGCATCATATGGGCAGTGTCCTGTGACCACTGATGAAGGACTAGAGGATGACCAACACAAACTGTGCAGCAGATGAGCTGTCGTCTCTGATGATAAATGATCTCTGATAAATGATGACTTTACATCTACAAGGTAGGAGTGTCTAATGGAGTGGACAGTGAGTGGACACAGTGTTTAAAAACTGCAGCAGCACTCATACCAGCACAACACACACTAACACACCACCACCACGTCAGTGTTACTGCAGTGCTGAGAATGATCCACTACCCAACCCAAATAGTACCTGCTCTGTGAGGGTCCATGGGGGTCCTGACCACTGAAGAACAGGGTAAAAGAGGGCTAATAAAGTATCAGAGAAACAGATGGACTACAGTCTGGAACTACAAAGTGCACCTGTGTGGTTAGTGGAGCTCCTAAAATGGATAATAAGTGTAGAAACAAGGAGGTGGTCATAATGTTATGCCCGATCGGTGTGTGCGTGTATGTAAATATATATATATATATATATATATATATATATATATATATATATGCACACACATATATTTAATATAACACAAAACCACCACACATCATGATTCCCTTTCACAGTTGTAATTATTTTAATTGCCTCATGTCAGTAATCCATTATCTTTTTTATTTTATCCTTTAATCTGGTTAATTAAGTGCAGATTTCCTTCCTTCATCCTTCTTTGATTCAAAGGCATCTTCCCTCACCTCCGTACCCACCACATACCAGCTGAGACTGCCTCTATCTGTCACACAAACATGCGTGCACACACACACACGCTCACGGAGCACAACAGCCGCCACCAAATATGGGCCTTTTTGACTGCTGTGCAAAATTGCACCCATAAATCATGTCATGGGCAGTTTAATTTTATCTGCAAAGCTAACTAGGCTAAACAGTCAACAGCCAATCATGTGCTGCCAATCCCTGAGACAGAGGAATAAAAAAGCTCTTTGTGTTATTAGATGGAGATATCATCTATGTCTGACATTACGACTGAACACAACAAAAGCTGCGTTACTTTCAGAAAATGGCTTGTGATTTAGAAGGGGTGGGGGTGGGGTAGACGGATTGTGTACTGTCTATCACTTTTGGTGACAATGCTGTGCTTGGTCGCAGCAAGGCTCCATGGCAACACTATCCATCAAGCACGCGCCAGGGCCAACGGCTCATGCAAAGCACTTTTGCTTAAGATGAATTATTGTAAATGAGCTTAATATAAAAGAAGAAGGAAGGGTGGAACGAAAAAGAATCATCATTTGATTTTCGATGCCTTTTTTTATTTTTTTTCTCTTTCTCATGACAAATGAGTGCTGGAGTGTTTCCCACAATTAAGCTCTGCTCTTTGTCATTTTAATATGAAAATTGCCACTTTTTAAAAGCCTGCTGAAAAATTAGCGGCTGAAAGGGGCCCTGAAGCTAATAAGTCCAGCGCTGCTCCTTCCTCACCCGTGGGTTTTCGGTGGGATTTTTATGGCTCTGTGACAGATGGGTGGGTGCAGGTCTTAATTGCGCATTGCACAGGAGAGACTGTAAAAGTAGCTCTACCACTTCTGCATCTAATACCACTGAATACAGTACATCAGTGAGCTTGAACAATGTGCCAGGCATTAAGGCCAGCCAGCGTGGCTGCAGACTCTCCAGCTCCAGCTCTCTAGCCATGGACGTCTTGAAACATTATAGTCTATATGACTGTATAAGATTGCGAGCTGTCTGTGTGGTGTCTTTCGCAATCCATTAACCCCCCCCAAACGCTTGTGGTTCTTCCCAGCATTCCAAAGGCTGTTGACTTTAATAGCTCTGAAGTGCATGTGCCACTGCACATCCCACAGGGAGGTGGGATGGGGTGGGGTGGGGTGGATAGAAAGTGGTGTTAGTAGAATGCTGATGACCTGTTACATTTTTATTTCTTCCATAAATAACTCCATTAAGATCTCTATAAAGGACCAGCATAAGGCAGACATCAGAGGAGAGAGTGACAAGTGACCATCTGCTGGCCTGCATAGACGTTACTGGATTGCTTTAAGGGTATAAATGCTCATTAGACTATGGCATCACACAGTGACCCGTCATGTCTCATTTTGGCAGCTTAGATAATGAAGACACTGCTTAATGTATGACAGGACTTTACGTAATTAGCCATGCCCGTTGCTGTAGGCAACTGAGAAAAGACTTCCCAGTGTCTAAAGTAAGTTTCAGTACAGTCTCTAACCTCTTATTCTCCAGGGTATATTTTGGTTTGTCCATCTGAATTTACACGACCAAATCGTAAGGCAAATTATTCAATAACTGCATGAAATAAATGCAAATTAATTTTGTAAAATTTCCCCTCAAATTAACTGAATAAAACAAACAAAATAAACACATGAACGTGTTTTATGATCACTATTATGTTGCTATATGCTCACAATTTACTACCAAAAGCCAAAAATCTTAGATGCTCTATGTATTTTTTTATAAAAATTATTTTTACAGAGCAGATCACTGAAGAGGCACCATCTGTTTATAGTTTATAGCCCAGATTTGTGGAAAAATCAACTTTCAGTGGAAAAAAAAAGCGAGTTCAGCTTCTTTTATTACAAGGGTTTAAAGATACATCACCATCTATTTGACTGGAAAGAAAACAGTTACAGCCTCATATGACATCCACCTTTTGAATGTAGCTTATGAAATATGAACAAAGTGTATTTTAAAACCACCGGTGGTTCCAAGGAGTTTAAGAGGCGACACAAATGGGAAAAAGAAAATGCACACGATTTTCCATTTAGATGTAGACCTGGAACTTATGTAGTCGGTCAGACGGAACATGTTAGGAGTCTAAATTGTGCTTCTTTTGCTTCATACTGCAGCAGCAAGGCTAACATTGCTAACAAACACTAGAACTCAATAGTCACCCAAATAGCCCAAATATTTTCAAACCTCATCCAGGTCTTCTTTAAAGTCAACCAAACTTGGTGATTTGGTTTAGGAGTATGATTTACTGTGAACCATACCAATGAACTTTAGGTAAGTGTGTGCCAAGTTAAGACGCTATATGTCATTTTTTGATGCCTTCAAATCAAATTTACCCAACTTTTCACTTTCCCAGATGCATTCAGACATGTTTGACACGATTAAAGTCGTTCAGGCCTGTCGATGTGGTTAAGGACACAGCATAACCTGCTGTGAACTATAAAATGAACTTGAAACAACAGGGTCTGTATTCACATGTATTCTTAGTTATTCACATTTATGCCAACGGCTGTCATACATAGAAAGGAATCTGATCCAAGATCAATCCTGCTTTATGAATTCCAGCCCTGGTGTTATGTGAAATGGCTTCCCATAGCTTGGACATACTGTCATACTGTGTTCTAAACCACATTGGCAAGGCTGACCTTGATGAAAACCTGGATGTGATTTTAATGGGTCGAGAGAAGTATTTTGGATGTATTTTCACAGAAACAAGGCTATTTGGGTGACTACTAGGTTCTAGTGTTTCTTAGCACTGTTATCCTTGTAGCTCCAGTACCAAACTAATAAGCAAATTTTGGACTACAAACATGCCTTGGATGATCAACTGCATCTAGAAAATTGGGCAAAGTCAATATTATGCCAGTCTACTCAGTTAAGATAATATATTTTGGGGCATTATGATTGGAGAGCTAAAAGAATTGTATAGTGCCTATAGTGGCAACAGAAATTTCAAACAGGAAAACAAACATTTGACGCATTTTATTGGAGAATAAAGGAAAGTAGTCTCAGTGCAGTGTATCAGAGATGTGCAGACAGAGGACAAATTATAGGAAACACTGAATAAATGAGTGGGGAAGAAACATAACAAGCGCAGATGCTTCCAGACAGGTGTACTGTATGATACAATGAAGCAATTAACAACCTACCATATTCAGTGAAATGTATAAAAATGCAGAGCAGGAACACTTGACATCAGTTTTGGATCAAAATGGCAAGAGGAAAAGATTTAAGTGACTTTAAAAGGAGGATTCCTTATCAAGGCATGCATAGCGGCAGTCAGACGAGTCATCCTTCTCCATATTCTCCACAAATGGGACAGTGCATGTGCAGAGTACACCAAGACAGTGATTCAGGCCTGAATGCTTGACCCCAAAAGTGAAGGTAGCTGGCAGCTGTTGTGGGCATTTCTCTGGCATAGCTTGACTCCACTTGTCCTCTTAGAGGGAAGGGTCACTTCAAATGAGTACAGTTATTCTGATCATGTTTATGCTATGATGAAACATTTCTATTCTAATGGGAAGGGCCTTTTCCAGGATGACAGTGCCCCGCATCCACAAGGCATGAGGGGTCACTGAATGGTTTGATGCATATGCAAATAAAGTAAATTATATGCTTTGGCCTATGGAATGATGTTCCATGCCTCCAGTTTAGTACCACAGACCTGAAGAACCTTTACAAAGGCGCATTGAACTTGTTCTGGTGCTGCACTTCATTTGGTGATGAACTTTTTATTAGTTTTTACAGATATGAGCAACTTGCATTCTTCTTGAGTGCAAACAAGGATGAGTACGGTCAAGATTACAGTCAATACCACTTATGCTGAGCTTCTTTGGTGAGTTTACTGGCAAGTTGCTAAGCAACAGTAGAGATGCACATCGTGTATTTACAAAGAGATCTGTTTATTTAAAGGCTCATGCAGACCTGGAGATTTCTCATTATCAGATTACTGAAGTGCTTGTGAACATTTTGAACAAATTAATGCCAAAACCTCAGTATTGAGACTGCATGCAGCATCAATATGCAGAATTAGTGCCTGATACACTTATATAAGTATCACACACAATACCATGTCAGTGACACTGCTGTACTAAGAATGGTCCACAACCCAAATAATAGCTGATCAACAGCATACCTGTGGTCAGAAACTGACCAAAGATGAATGGGGAGGAGGGTAACTGATAAATTGTGAAGCAACAGATGGGCTATAGTCTGTGACTGTACACTTGTACAGTGGATCTATTAGGCATTTCCAATGAAGTGGCAAGTGTGTGGAGGTACAAGGTTGGTATTTTTAATAAAGTAGATGGTGAGTGTGTAAGTGAGAATTTCTTAATAATAATTGCTGCACCAAGTTGCAAGTTACTAAAAAAAACTAAGCAAATAAAATGCAATTTAACATTTAGTGATCTGTGTTTAAATGAATACAGTACAAAGACAGGATGTTTAATGTCTTATCTTACTTTCTTTTGTAAATATACTGTACTCTCATTCTCAAACTGACTTCTGCGATGTTCCAATAAAGTCTAACAAGGACAATTTAAGACTAGAAACATTATTAAATGTTCAGAAAACATTTTAAAAGAGGTGCTTGGGCATAAAAAAAGCATCCAATAAAAGGCCTAGTGCTTTATGAGCAAGTATAAGCCAACTCACTTCCCAAATAATTTAGATGTTTATGGAAATCAAGGATGTCATGGTCTCTGGGCCAAAGCACTAAAGAACCTTCCAGACTATTACTGGTGTAAAGTTCAAAAGCCAGAGTTTGTTATGATATGGGGGCTTATTAGTAGGTGACTTGCACACTTATAAAAGCACTATTGATGCTAAAAGATACATACACATTTTGGAGCAACACTCGTTGCCTTTTAGACGCCGTCTTTTTCAGAGACATCCATGCTTATTTCAACATATGAACACCAAGCCACATTCTGCATATGTTACAGCAGCATGACTTGGTAATCAGAGAATGTGGGTTCTAGGTTGTCTTCTGTTGAAAACAGGTGGGTTATTACAATGTGCCCATATGATTGCACTTTCAAAACTGAATACAATAATGCTTTTTGTGCTAGTGACTCTATGGAAATGACCTACCTGAGGTGTTGTTTTACTCTAACAATGGATTCAATTCTTATGGCAGCTATAAAACACTTGAAGCTGGTAAGACATGTAACACATTCTTTACTTTGTTTTCAGTTTTCAGTGAATCCCTCAGTAAATATTTAAATTTCAAGCCTACTCTGAATATTACTGAAGGAGCCTGGTCAACAGATAGCTAACATTAATTGATTAAGTTAAACCATATTCTTACATAGGGTAAGTTTTTCATGGCTTCAGACATCTTACTTCATATACAGTGAGAATTAAAAGCCTGAGACTACTAGTGACACGGCTTCTACTTTGCAATCTTTTCTAATTTAATACAAAAAGCTTAGTTACAAGTTATATTATCAGCCTAACCAAGTGAGTGGAAAGGATAATCTTTCCAATTTTAACCCAAATTATTCAAATTTTTCTTTGTATTTGTCCCCCTCTTGCTTTAATGACAGGCTCTGATCACTAACAGTGACAAAAGCCTCAGTAGATTAAATCCAGAGTCATCTGAATGTGTGTTTCAATGAAAGACATAAGACTTAGAAAAAAAAGGAATCTGACCTTTTTGTACAAAGGCCTGAACATGGTCAGTGACACAAACTTCTCTTTGTTTCCCTTTTTTTCAAAATTCTAACATGCTCAGTTGTTTATATCCAGGATTAAATGAAAACAAGGCCAGATTTTTAATGTGGTCTCAGACTTTTAGACCTCGCTGTATATTCATGTGTTTGTTTGTTTGTTCTTTACCTTTAAAAGTACATATGACCATATTTATCTAATGGAAAAGAGCAGATTAAAGTGGTTAGGATTCATAATCTGTGTCTGTATTAATCTGTATTGAACATCAGATTTCAGACATCTGCCCTGGAATGTGGCTTGTGGCTCTTTGTAGTTAATGTGCAGCACAGCTGGGTGCCTGTTTTCCTCTAGATGTAGATATAATCTTTACTGAAAGCCAGTCCAGCAGGCACCAAGAAGCCACCATTTTTCCAGATTGAGCCTCAGAAATCTTCTCATCACTACAATGCTATGTTTATATTTGTTCAACCCTTTTAGCGGAGAGGTGGAATGGAATAGATTTCAAACAAATGGAAATAGGACAGGGCATTTGAAAAGAGGCCTATAATGAACCTTGAGTGGTGCTGGGATCACAATAAAAGGATGAATTCAGCTTTACCGTCAGCCTTGCCTCGGCCTTAATGGCGATTTGCTGATGAGATAGCGTTTTATGCCTTATACAGTACACAGGTTATTTTCTTTAAAGTCAGGCGGCACCCTGAGTAGCTTGACATGAGCACACTGACAAAATGACATTTAATATCTCTCGGCTTGAGATGGCTGCCGGAGCCCGCCGCTTTTTGGCTTTTGTCATAAATGGCTTGCCTTTGGAGCAGAAATGGGAGTTCTTGCTAAATACCATGAGGCTGTTCCATCAACAATAAAAAAATCATATTTTCTTTAATGCTTTGGGGGCCTCTGACACTGCGGGCCTGGGAAGTGGTGGTGGGGGGCAGGGGCGGGGGCGAGCATGAATGGGGATTGTCATTAGGTGGACGTACCATACAAAGAGAGGAGGGTTGGGCATCTTTTAGGGTAATAGCCCAAACAACATTGCTCACAGTGCTGTGAGTGAGTGAGAGAGCGAGTGAATGAAAAAAAAACACAAAGGCTGTGTGTGTTCCCAGGGCCTCTAAAGAATGAAGGCCCCTAAATAATAATTTTGACAACCCCGGGGGGGTGAACCAGCTGATGTTATGGCAGGAGACTCCATTTATGCAGGCGGAATCCCCCACCCCCTTTTCTCCAAACGCACTGATCTAATTATTGCATGTTAAATGGGCATCTGGTAAATGGCGCGTATAATGATGCGTTTCCAGTGATCTGCATTAAGTGACTACTTGTCCTGCTGCAGGCTTTGACACACAAATTGGCCCTCTCTCGGCTTTCTCCGCCCTCTCTCCTCTCCCCACCCCCCCTCGTCACGGCCAGGGGCGGGCGAGTAACCCCTGCTCAGAACCCGCCCGAGGTCCCTCCGCGCAATTAATGAAGTCGACGCTTTGATTGATTTAGTCCATAACGCGGCCGTTCTCAGGGAATTGAATGGCGGAAAAGGAGAAGGCCAGGGAAATGAATGCTGGAAAAGGGGGAAAAAAGTATGCTGACGGGAGCACGTCCTTGCTCATGGGGAAATATCTTTTGACGTTATTTTGACTATTTTTGAATTTATATTAATAAGACATTTCTTCAATGCCGATGAGCAGCTGCAGAGGCCATGGCGGGGGTTAGAGCTCTGGTGTCGAATGACCTTCATATGGCTGCCTGCCTTTGTGGTGGACCTTACAGCCCCAGGCTGGGAGAACGACAACAGGGTCTCAAAGGGCTGAGACTTTCTGACATTGGTAAAGTAGTACAATCAAGCCACCCACCACCCTCCACCTCCCACCCATTTGTGCTGGCTGGCAAGACACCACAGCACAGTTCTGCTGGACTGATTGCAATAATGAGAGAAATAAATAAAGTGGAAAAAATTTTATTGTTGTTGTTGTTGCTTATGTGTAACTCTTGAAAAGTCTCATAGCTATGCTGACTCAGGAAACTCAGCAAACGCTTATTAAACCAAATGCAGTTGTGGAAATAAAAAAAATAAAAAAAACGTACTTAGCATTCATCTTCAGTGCCTTAATAGGGAATAAACAAACCTTTGTAAATGACATTTGAGCTTTTTAAGGCTTTTTGGCTGTGCTTTGTGTACTTGTATTTACCGTTGGGGGGAAACTTGTCCCGAAGCACTACTTTGTAACAGCAGTTGTCTTTTTTATTATGCGGTTCTTTGAGTAGGGGGAAAAAAACCTACTCCTAATTTCATCCCAATGTAGATGGGCCTATTAGAATGTAATCCCTCATGCGAAGCGTCGCTTTACCGCTCTGCATTTCGCTTGAATCCGTCTCACAAACGGCTGCGATTCTGTTCTCGCTGACCTAGAATAAAGAGAAGATTCCGAGCCATGTTTTCATAACCGTAATTATCCTTTTCCCCATCCAGATGGAAACTCCTCGGTTTGAATCCCAGGCGGGCCCGTTGCCGATCCTCCCAGGTGAAGCGTCTGAAGTAAATGTTAGAAGTGGAACGTCTTGCCTTCTGTGCAGGAGCCGTGGCGTTGACCTTTCCTCACATCATCCACTATCATATTATTAACTTTACGAGGCCGGATTTATGGCACATGGCGCCCTCCCTGATATCTGCTCTAAATGTCGAGAGAAGGACTCATTAGGAGACCTTTAGACGGGCCTTGCTTTGTGCAAAACGGGCCCTTTTTTGTTTTATTCTGCTGTTCGGCTAATTATAGGCTAGACAATGTGCGGAGAGCGCCGGGGAACAAAGGGGCCATAACGCCGGCCGAACATATTCATCATTCCTCTGTGGGGTTCCGCACTTTCCGTCATAGCCTGTCATCGTGCTGCTGCTCTTCATGGTAAACAGATTTAATCCACAACATGTGAACTTTTGCACAGCCTCGGTCAAGGCACTGCATGTTGTTTGCTGAAATCTTGTCCTATCACTCATGATCTTGTGCAGCAGCCGTGTGAAAGATCCTTTATGACAAAAGTGAGTTTGGGTGACATAACAAATGGATTTAGGGCGAAAGGAGGACAGTGTATGAAGGCAATGAGTGATTGTCTCTCTCTCTCTCTCTCTGTGGCTGTCTCCCTCTCTCTCATCCTTTCTGTCTGTTTAATGAGACACAATGGCGATGGAAGAGGGGTGCTCATAAGTCTTGAGCCACCTGAGACAATCATATTTAAAGCTGAGTGGTAAGCATTTATTTGCTCAATAGCACTATAACAAAAACAAATAAAAATAAATACAGTAAACTATGATTTTATATCTGTCAGCACAACCATTTCCCGGCCTCTCCCTGAGGCAGTCCAGCCCTTTTACTATTCTATTTTACCCTTTTAACCCAGGTTTAGCTAATAAATATTTCATTAAATGAAATATTTGAGATGAGAATTTTACCAGTTTTTTCAGTGGTTAACATGTTAAAAGTCATTCTGAATGTTTTGATTTGAGATTCTGGAGAAATCGATTCAGAACTGTTCACAGTGGTACTGATAGGAACCAGACATCCAAAGTGTTTAAAGGGGAATTACACATTACCCGACATCTACAACACAAAGATAGGCTTTTTCGTATACTATGAAAAACGTCCACTGAACCTACTCAGGTTGAGTTGTTATTCACTGTTTTGTTCACTCTTGTCGGAGTCTTGTATTTCCAAGATGAGAACTTGTCAGGAGAAGGAAAAAACATACTTTAAATGTAAGTCAATGGAACCAGACGTTTGCCCAAGTCATTTGGGACCTTTTTTGGGTCCATTCATCCTGAAGTTTTGACACAATGTAAAGGGCAACAAGCTTTTTCAAATTATGTCAAAAACTAAAATCCAACAAAAATCGAGATGCAGTGTTTTGTTCCCACAGCAGTGAATATGTAATATTGGTAATGGGTCAATAGTGGTGAATCCATTTTGCCATGTTGCCTCACCATGCCCCCCGTGTACCTCTTTCACCATGAATGGCTTTTAATACCTTTTGTCTCAGAACTATCATAAAACAATATCTCAGGTATCAGGCAGCGTCTTCATAACCACTTCAGGTAATAACTTTCTGTGAGGGAGCTTTAAGAGGCATTAAACTCCAGATTAAACGTCTGGCTCCTGTTACCACCACTGTGAGCAATTCTGAGTCGGTAAGTTTGTCTAGAACAGAGCATTTCACATCCAACCAATCTGAATGACTTTTTTTACATCTTAAGAAACCATCTCAATAAGGCTCTTTAATTCCCCCCAAAAGTTACCAAACAGAAAGCTATTACAAGAAATAGCTGAGACATTGTTTCATGATGGTTTAGAGATATGATGTTGGCCTAAAATAGTGGAGGGGTACTTGTGTGTTGTGAGGCAAAATAGTCCCCAAATAAAACATATTTTGTTTAAATTCACCACTATTTTACCATCAATTTAGACTGATGGTTTTAGATGCTATATAAAATGGCTATATTTGCATTGTTGCCATGGCAACCACTGGTTCCTATAAAGAGGAACCACCACTATAAAGAAATTCGGGTGGAGAATTTCTACAGAATGGACTACTTGACATCAAAGCATTATGCAGACCTTAACATTTAAGTTTTATTGAACTAAATGTGTTGGTGGTGACATTTAACCCTTTAAAATGCAGGCACATTAAGTCCTAAGGCTTATTGTGCCGTACCTACAGACTACAGTTATTCTTAGGTTAATTGTGGAATAAAACTTTGGACCCACTTTCAGGTTCTGGCAAATATTTTACTAGATATCTAACTTGATTAAAAGTATGCTATTTGTATTTATTATAAGGTTTTTATAAGGTTTAGCCCAAATGAATAGGTTTAAACAATTCTCTTGTAGGCCTATGGGCTCTTTCACTGCACTGTAGCTACGAATAGATCACACATTACAGGGTAAAGGCTGAATCAACGGCCTGATGTGTTTCTCTCTCGATAGGGGTAACTCAAGGTCGCTCTCACGCCGTTATGATGGGAGTTCATTATTAGCATGACTGTGACCTTTCTGCTCCGCTCAAGCTGGCAGGGGCCCGGCTGTAGCCTGCGAGCTCATTTGGCTTTATCGGCCTCTGCAGCGTGGTGAAGCTGCCGCTTTATTGTGGTCCCTCCAAAACCGATTAATGAGTCCCGTCGCTTTACGGACACAGAAGGGGGAGAAATGCACGGAAAATCAGGCCCAACAATGGAGGGATAATTGGGGAAAACTGGTCTTAAGCACGGCCACACGGGGCAGCAGAGTGTAGGGAATGGCTTGTCTGTTTGACCCTTTTGCCGCATCAGCTGGGCCCAGGAATGGCCCTAAAAGAGGCAGGGGTGTTTGAAGGACAGCACAGGGAGGACCATCCATCTCTGAGAATTCAAGAATTTAATGGTCTTTCTTGTCCAATGTGCTCGACTGGCGCAATCAATTTTTCTATGAAAGGGAATGTCTTCACACTCCACTGTGAATAATTATTGCCCCAAATCATCTTGATAAGATAATAGCTGACATGGAGTTAGAACGAGCGTGCTTATTGGTCCAGTAATGGACGCATCAGTCACACGTCTGCTGTTTGAATTAGACGTCATTAATTGTGACAGGTGGGGTGATGGGGGACAGAAAGGAGAGAGAAAATGATTAAATACTTCATTTTACAGGAACAGTCGAGTCGAGGATTGTTTATGCATATTGTTTGATGGACTTGGAGTGTACATGGTAGGTGAGTGTTTAAAAATATGAACATTCTCAGTGTTTAGATATTAATCCTCTGACTTATTGTTCTCTAACTGTTATAAGTATGTTGTGTAGTTATGAGAGCAAATACATTAAGAGGTATGTGGGCCCATATACACCTGGCAGGGTTTAAAGGGCACATAACCATCACTATGTCTGTTTAAACATGCCTGGACCATTCTACTGAATCAGCAGAATAAAAAATGATATATAAAAAAACAATTAAATAATCAGATATTTGATATTTGCAAGGATTATGCCATGATTGATATAAAGTCAAAGCATTAATATGCGAAATGTATGCAAAATCATAATTTATAGGGTACTTTCTGCTGGGAGGTGTGTGTCCCAAACCCTAACTCCTAAATTTACACTTGTGAAAATGTTTTTAGATTTTTTTTTTTTATATTCTCTGCCAAAAAAATTCCTTTAGAACCATCTTGTTTAGAACCATCGAATGCACCTGGAATCCGTCCTAGAGCACCCATTAAACCATTAAAATCATTACACTGTCACTCAAAATGATGTTTTGATTTCTTCTAAAGTGAAAATTTGTCATGACTTTTATTTTTAAATTGAAAAACTTGTCCTACATAAAAATGCTGTCCCACATTTTCACGTCACTACAGAAACAGGAAGATTTTTATCGATGGGCGGGGCCTTATTTTAGCCACCCCTGCCTTTTAGAACAGGAAGTGAGACTGCATCCCTGTCCCTCATGGTCACATGATGAGCAGTTAGATCCCATTGTTTTGAAGTAAATATCAAAATCAGTGTGTAACATCAAGAATTGCCACTACAGAAACACAATTATTAAAAAATGAGAAGATTGTTTAACTGTTCAAAGCTGCGTTTGCTAATCATGTAGTGGCTAGTGTTTCTGAGTTCTGCTCAAACTTAGCTAAAAATTTCGCTACCAAAACACTCACATGATACATTTGGTAAAGTTTCGGTTTGTTATGACTGAACACTCCATTATGCTTTGGGCCTGCCGGTGGGCTCTGGCCATTTAAGGACCTAAAGTGTAGATAAATCCTTTCTGATGATGTATTTTGAAGGTGGGAGGATCTTCGGTAAAACTACAACTGCTTTTGGGTGGATCTGCTGCAGAAGTAAACCACAGCGCTAATGTTACTCCCAGGAAGCCAAATTTCTTATTGCAGATGTATAACTCTGGTAAGTGTCTTTAAATCCTCATTACAATGGAGAGAATGGATTACTTACATGATAGAAATGACTTGTGAGATGTAGAGGACATTAAGCTAAAAGCTAACGGCCACTCGGTTTATTTTTGTGTGATGTCTATGCTGCCTGCAATAAACACCCAGTACTTTGAGGTAATCCTGCCTTTGACCCGTCTTGGCAGTGGAAATGAACCAAAGTTTGGGTATTACCCCAGAACGGGGGGAAAGCTGGCACCTGTTCTGGCCCAGGAGCTAGCAGGTGAAGCAGCTCCCCTGAGTCGTTATGACCGTGGTCCAGAGGCAGAAATCAAGAAAAGGTAACACAGGCTAGTGGACAGAAATGGGAAACACCACAGGGATTCCTAATAGTTGTATGGTATATTTCCATAATGCTGGTTATAGTAGTGAGAAAATGCTGATGAATAAAAGCAAGAAAAACAAATGAAATAATGAAGTATGTAAAACCAAGGAACATAGCATGGCACAAAAAACATGCTTAACTCTAGTCATAGGCCAGAAGGCCCCTTTTAAGCAAGTAAATCTCACTGCAAGTAGCTGAAAGACAGCTATGAAACACTGCTATGGCCTCCAAGCCGCAGTCGTTCACTTCATGAAAGCATCACTGGGTCCAGTCCTTGGCATGTTTTGGCCCCGCCAAACCTTCTCCATTTGACACGCCAACCTTGTCCATTCAGCCCCTCTCAGCCGTCCTCTCTTCCAAAACAAAGCCCATTCAGTGGGGCCTAATATTTGAACAAAAGCAAAAAAAACTGGACGATGGAAGCTGATCTGGTCCTCTCCAGGCGCGGTTTGTGGCCCCGGACAGGAGCGCCAGACTGGAGCTGCACACTTGAATGGCTCAGCTTACTGACAACAGCTGACGTGCGCTGTTATTAAGACACATCAACAGTTGGAGCGGGAGCGGGGCGTGCTTGCAGGGGTGCGGAGGCCGTGGATTTCTGTCTTTCCGAACGCCTGCCCGGGCCCCCATCGGATCCTTCACCTGTCTCTCTGGTGCAGGGCCAAAACGGGCCCCCGCTCACTCGTCCCACAGCCATGCCTGCTTCCTGCATGCTCCGCTGGGCTGGGGAGAGGAGGGGTTGGTTTTGAGCTGATGCTGAGGTTCTGCTCTGGAACAAGACTCAGGGAGACAGCAGGGCCAGCAGCTCGCCTCTCCACCCGCCCCGCGTGTGTGCCATCCCGCCTAGAGCGCTGCAGATGCCACCAAGCCAGCAGGGACGGTGCCGTTTGTCGGGGGAAGCCGAAGCTGGTGCCTTTTCGGCTGCAGCTCAACTTAAAACGAGCACCACCAGCAGATGGAATTCAATTAGTGTTGTTTGTTCAACAGTTTTTGCACCAGTCATCACTACCAGAGGTAGATGATTGTTTTCAGGGTGTTTGTCTCTCTCAGCAAAACAGGACATGCCAAGTGGTCTAGGGTGGTCAGTTGTTCTGTTCTAGCCTGTTCTAATGTGAAGCAACCCTGGATATGCAGAGCATTTTCATCAGTGAAATCAGAATAAAGTTGTTCTGCTGCTCTGTGTACATAATAAGATTATATGGCCAAATCCATCTGATAATAGGAGTGATAATCCATCACCTAATAGGAGCTGCTGCTATAGCTGGGCATTCTAGCTAGCTAACCTAAATTTCCTAAGCTAACATTATTAACAGATAGCTGTCTTGCTAGCTTGTCTTACAAGTGTGGTATTGAGGCACTTTTTCCACTGTCTCTGTCTTGTCTTGGCTTTAGCCCCCCTAAATATTCTTTATTACCCATACATGTACATTGTGTTTAATTCAATAGTAATTCCTCATTCATTTATTATCCAACTGTACCTTCATATCCCCACATTTGAAATATACAGCGATCCAGTGCTGTCTTGTTTGCCTTGCCTTGCCTTGCTTTACAATGCTAGAGTAAACTAATAGTGAAAATAGTAAATAGTTTATAGCTAAAATATGCATCTGGGGCAAATTATGACCAGTATAGCTAGCTATTCCCACTTCTGACATGCTTTGGGGCAGTTGCGGGCTGGAGTTTAGGGAACTGGCCCTGTGACTGGAAGGTCGCCGGTTCAATCCCCAGAGCTGACAGTCCATGACTGAGGTGTCCTTGAGCAAGACACCTAACCCCATTTGCCCCCCAATGCGCCGTGGATAGGGCTGCCCACCACTCCGGGCAAGTGTGCTCACTGCCCCCTAGTGTGTGTGTGCTCACTAGTGTGTATGTGGTGTTTCACTTCACGGATGGGTTAAATGCAGAGGTGAAATTTCCACGTTTGTGGGATTAAAAAGTGTCATTTAACTTAATGAAATCTTACCCAGTTACTTGCTTGTTAATTGCATAACCTATTATATATAATAAGTAAGTGATTTTAATTCAAATACTAGATAGTGATAGTTATTCAGATAAATAGATTCCAGAGTAAAAGCCCTAGTCTTCATCGCGCTAGCTCTGAGCTAATGTGCTAACTGTGAACTAACGTGCTGTACCATTATGGCACAACAAAAGGCTAACTCATTCCTTTTAAATCCTCAGAGTATTTAAGATTAAGTGCTAGCCTTGAATATTCTCTGAATATTTAATAGGAATAAGTTAACATTAGCCATGACAAATTAGCAACAAGGGGTATCGTAAATAAACCTTAAACTGCTTTTTAAGTGTTGCCATAATAATCTATTATTTAAGTATATATGGCTTGGCCATTTTAACATGATGACCTTGGGTGGGCGAAATTCGTTAGATGAGCCCGTAATAAACTACAGTCTCATTCAAAATATACTGTAATAGCAGGGCGCGACCTGGGGGAGGCGCTGCGTCTGCCGTATCACCTGAAATTGACCAACGCAACGTTCAGCCAATCATATCAGACCTCATACGTTGTAAGCCAATCGTTTCAGACCTGGGGGAGGGTCTCTGTTTATGCACTGCAAGCTAACCCTAACAATCCGCAGCGGAGTCTAAGACAGGATTTTTAAAAGCTGCGTTCACATTACAAGCCTCATTTCTCAAATCCGATTTTTTGCTCAAATCCGATCTCTCTGACTGGACGGTTCACACTCATTTAGGTGTCTCAAACCTGTCATTAATGTGAACCAGTCTGCATCCTAAAATGAGCCGCATGAGCACATCTTACTCAGTAACGTTATATTAGCTCTGTGTTTAATAGAACCTGTGAAGAGACAGATCTACTGTGCTTTAGGCCTCTTCCTTCATCCACATTGTTGGGCCACAGAATTCACACCAGAATTAGCCCTTAAACTTAGATATGAGTCAAATCATTACACAGCTGTCCAGCATCTGGCCAAGTTTTGGTTCTCATGTCTAATATCTGTCCGGATGTCCACCAATAATCGTGGATTTAAGCCAGAATCAGCCTAGAACTGTCTGCTATCTGGGTAATCTTGGTTTTCATGTTTCTCTTCAGCATTTCGAACCAAACACATTAGGAACTGCTGAAGCCTGTTGTTCACAGTAAGTTAATGTCAATGGAAAAGGTCACATAGTGTTGATCATGATGCAGTTTCATATTTCCCAGCCTGTACATGGGTGTATGGATATATGAGCTTTCTTTAAGAGGTGGCAGCTTTGCTGAAGGCCAGGTGGGACAGATTTTTGCAGGTTCAAATAAAAAGCTGAACTGATTGATCTCTCATTAAGCCCTGAGTTCTTCTGAATCTGTGTTCAATAAAAACAACTTGTTATTGCACACAGGCAAGGAGAGGAAGACGAAGAGGCTGGAGGAGACTGACAGGGCTGTAGGAGCACATCTGATCAGGTACCCATCTCTGTGTATTTGAACACCTGCAACATACAATCATATGCAAAAGTTTGGGCACCCTCGACAAACCCCTGTTTTAGTGAAAGTGTGTACAAATTCTCTACAGGGAGAACACTCACGTGTAAAACCTTTAAAAACCTTTAACAATTTATTGCACAGTTACTGTTTACTTGCGTTTTATATTTTGCGTTTTATTTTTCTAAAACTGTCGCTATTCAAAGAAAGCCCTCTATCTTCATTTTTGTGGATTTGTAGTTTTCTACATCATTTGAACACAGCAGCTGTCCTTTTTACACTGTGTGAAAATGTCATGATGAATGGACCAATAGAAATGCTCTAAAATCACTTGGAAGGAAATCTCTTTACATTAACTTACATTAAAAGGTAAGAGTGCTTTTCCTGTAAAGCTAATATTTTGGAGATACTTGTTTCTTCGGACAGCGATACGTTAAATTCAGCAAATAAACAGAATATTTAATAGTTCTTTTCCTTCTAGAGGATGTGTTAACTTACTTTCATTTGGAAAATCAATAAAATGTATGATACATCAAACTTTTTTACATATAACTGCGACTAAAAGAGAAATAGCTTTGAATCACTTCAATATCTTTGTGTGATAGCATCATATTAGATCAGTGTCTAGCATAAACTATGGAAAGACAGATCTACCATGTGCCAGCGTGACCAAATAGCCTCAATTTTGCACTTACTGCCACTCTAAAATGACAAACACACATTTTGGGGCCATTTATATTTCGCTTGGGAGAACATAACCTTAGTAAAGGTTAACCAGCACATTCGGACTCAAGTAGAAACTAAATCAGTTACGTCTGTTTGTGGTTGATTTACCGACGTTGGCAGCGGTTGGATTCATTCAGAAACCCAGAGAATGAAGGTGCTTATGCACCATGAATGTGAAAAACTGAGAAAATGTAAATTTAGAAATGGACTGTTAGAGCCATATTGTGAACATGTAGTCCATACCACATTTGTGTACATAGAGGACAAAATATTTGGATTTGAATTTGATGGGGTTCTCGTCACATTTCACAGAAAAAAAGGCAATTTGTGTCAATTTCTGATATAAAATTAAGAAAAATTTCAGAAGTGCTGGCTTGAACCTCTTCATACAGAATATAATCTAAATGGAAATGCACTTCATTACGTAACTTTGGAATAACAGAAATGTAATTATGCAATTGATGGATTTGATCTGTAGTGTTCACTTCATTCGCATTGCTCTTTTGCTATGCTTGCTCAATTTTGTTAGATTGCTAATCAACAACGTTGTGTTAACTTTGATGAACATTAGCTTTAACTAGCAGGAATAAATGGTTCTCAAAGTAAGTTATGTACAGCACGGTGCAGAAGTCAGGGACCACCCTTCGTTTTATTTCCTGTCAAAAACACAATTTAGTACAAATCTGAAAATTTTCAGCATCAGAAGAACAGAAAACGCATTTAAGTGAAAATTACACAGAAGCCTTAACAACTAAATGTAAGCATTTTTTTCAGTGTCCACTCTTTACCTTTATTACAGTATGTGGTCTTTTCTGGAATCATCCTTCAGCTTTTCAAAGAAATCTGCAGGGATGTTTTTCCACACCTGTAAGTGGTCACATTTCCTGCTTCTTAACATCCAAGTAATCCCAAACATATTCTGCAATGTTGAGGTCTGGACGCTGGGGTGGTCAGTCCATTGATCTGAGAACTTTGGCAGCTTCTAGGTTTGATTTGCAAATTTTTAAGTCAACCTGAAATCAAAATTTGCTTTTTTAAACCTGGTCTCTTGTCATGTTGAGCATGGGTTTTCACATTATTTAAAAGGCAAACTTTTTTTGCTGTTTTTGAAGTGTGGTTAGTTTTTCCTGGCTTGAAAACATCTGAGTTTTGGATTGTGTACCAGTGGTGCTCCCACATATCACTGAGTGAAAATGCTCAGCTAAATGAGCTCATCAAAAAATGTCATCACAAAAAAAAATAAGTTTTTTCAGTATTTACCGTGTCCACTGTTTGCCTTTATCACAGCTTCCATTCTTTTTAGGCACTCTCAGTTTTTCAATGATGTCTGCAGTCATGTTTTTCCACACCTTCAAAGTTCAGTCTTAGAAGTTGGTTTAATTTCCCGCTTCTCACAATTCAACTAGAACCAGAAAGTAGAACCCAGAATTTACTTTGTTTCAATTGCAGACATTCTTGTCTATTTCCTTTTCTCAGTAAGGCTTTTCTTGACAGCTACACCTCCTTTCCAACCCCTAGTGCTGAGTTGTCTTTTCACAGTGGAAGGATGTCTGTGGATGTTTTAAAATCTAAAGCAAGAGTGCAGTTAGATTTTCTCCTCTCTCTCTCAGAGATGAAAGTGCTGCTTTAAGTGCTGTTTATCTGATGGGGACAGTTTTGGTGTCTACCAGGTCTTCCAGACGGTTGTTAGGAGTCCCATTTTCTCTGTATCTTTCTTTCAATCATTTTTTGATATCCAGTTCTGGAAACTCTTTCATTTTCAGTCTCCATTTCTAAATGACTGGAAGCTAAACAAATGAAGTGTGCACTCAGACTTTTGCACAGTACTGTAGTTAATGATGTGAGGAATTGAAGTGTGGGCCCAAGAGTACATTGACCAATTCTTGTGTGAATAACACAACACCAAAATGATTTATTTTTCACTGTACGTGCTGTTACCACAGTCAAATACTGGTTCCAAACTGGTCACCCTGCTGAAAAATGTCTGGCTGCAGTTCCACTCCAGGGCCTGCTCAGCAGATTCTGCCCTGTTTGGAGTCAAAGTTGCTGCGGTGTTGCGTTCATGTAATGCATCCAAACTGCTTTGTTAACACGCCTTCGTAGCGAATGGCTGTTTATGTATATGTGAAAAGTGATCAAAGTAAGTGCTGGGAAAATGATGCTTATGTAGTGAAATGCTGCCCCTCCCTCTTCTATTTCCCATAAATTAGCTCATGCAGAAACGACAGGTCCCGACGCAGGCAGAAAGAGACACAATGAAGATGAGCACGAAGCCGAGCCTGTGTCAGACGAACAGAGGCAGAGCAGGGGTTTGGGAGTCGGGCAGCAGGCCCTACAAATTATCCCCAACATCAGCATAATTAAAAAGCATAAATCTATACAGCAGGGACATTAATATTGTCAATCAAGGACTTCCGAGAGTTACGATTAGAGTGGATTAATTTGCTGTGTGTACGAGGCAAGGAACGCTCCCTCCGCACCCCCACCGGTACAAGGCTGTGTCGCGCCGCAAACAGAGGGAAAATCATATGTTTGCGATGCTTCAAACAAGCTAGTTATGAAAGAGCACAACAAACCTCGCCTCTGTGGAGAAGTTGGGCAAGGGGGGCTTGTACACCTGAAGGTCATTGAGGTCCACTGCATGCCGAACATCATACCTCTGTGCAAACAAACAAAGATGACATGGATTTCAGTTCTCTCTCTCACTCTGTCTCCTCCTCTGGGAGTCTAGCAACGAAGAGTATGACTGAGGCCTCCGCTATGTGAAGGTCACCTCTGATGGCTCCCTCAGGTTGCGCAGGATTCATCACCTGACGCCCCCCCCCCCCCATGTATCCCCCACCACGACCACTGCTGCTCCCTCCCTGCCCTTCCCCGCTTGGTTCTGTATCAGGCCAGACCCACTTGGGACTCAGGTGCACCTCCCTCTCTGTGAATAATCGACCCAGTGCCAGAGGAACGAGGAGGTCATTGCTGCCAATGACGGATAGGACGACGCTGAGCCTGTTACCCACAATGCTTCAGTGAGGAAGGAGGGAGCAGTGTTTGTGTTGAGGGTAGTAGAGGAAGCTTTGGAGTTTTTTTCACTCCAGTAGAGAAACTGTACAGCAGCCTTGACCGAATAATGACATTAAAAGAGTCAGGGCTACAGACTTCTGAGTACTGTTTTGCATAGTGCCTTGCTAAATGCAGAACTCTATAAATCCCCCATGCTGTGAAACAGAAGGG
This sequence comes from Pygocentrus nattereri, assembly GCF_015220715.1. NCBI lineage: Eukaryota > Metazoa > Chordata > Actinopteri > Characiformes > Serrasalmidae > Pygocentrus > Pygocentrus nattereri. Next base: position 9,352,617 of record NC_051228.1, on the reverse strand, counting down.
AGTTATAAAACAGTCATGGTCAAATGAGTGATAAATAAAACTGGGCTAAGGCAGTTTTGTTGTAGAGACAGACTCAAAGGACACTCTCTGTGGTCAGTGTCAAACTGGCTGTTACAGCTAGTCAGTGCTAAGCTAACAGTGATTTGCAAGAACAGTTCTGGGCCATTTTTTGGTAAATATGGGTATTTAAGGATGGTTAAAGACATTCTGTGTTGTATTTGAAGTCACATATCAATGAATTTCTGTCACATATTAGGAATTGCATGTGGCCTACAGTCAACAACATTTTTTTTTGTTGCATCAAGATTTCAGTTCAGCTCCTGAAGGCCTAACAAATGGGAGAGCTTGCTTGGATGTATCTATCTACATGCCACAAAGTCCTGATTGGACAGTTTTCCATTGAGTGTTTCAAAAGTTTAACTCCCACCAAATCTGAACAAGTAAATAAGAGTATTAGTACAACATTTACAGAGTTTAACATTTAACGTTATGTTTCTATTATAGGTTCTATAGAGGATATTTAACCCCTTACATGTTAGCATGTTAGTCCCACCCTGTGAAAATGTTGGTCCTCCCCATATTTTGTTTTGCCCTCCACAAGAAATAAAGACAGTGATCGCCTCACAGTGCATGCATGAATATTCATCCTATGAATAGTCCTCAGACTTCCTATTCATATTTACCTATTCGTCATTAATTTGTGTGGCAGTTCCATTTATTGTCAGAGGTGCCTAAATGTAACTGCTGCACCATTTAAGGTGGAACTGAAAAAGTCGAACAAGAAGCTGGCAAAAAAGGAGCTGAGTTCAGCTTCATCGAGAGAGTTGATTGGCATGAAAACGGATGAGGAGGTTGCTCTTTCTGTTTGACAGGTTGGTAACATTAGCTTATTGTTATTTCTAATAACCAATAGATTAATATTATTTTGTCCCTTTTGCTGTGTTTATGACAGCAGCTGGTTAGCTTCGCAGTCGCAATTGTATCGCCTGTTTGCTAACCCACTACCTAGCTAACGTTAGTTAATATTACTTGCTGTGTCGTTGTTTGCTTGTTACATCATTGCTATTTGATGGTACAGCATTTGCAGAGAGTTTAATGGCCAGAAAGACCAAAAACAAAATTTGCTAGCCCAGTCTTGTTCGCCCTGGCAATGTGTGTCCATGAATTTGGGGGCGGCGGAGCTTCTGAAGGAGTGCAAATATCAACAGTCCTTTAAATAAGAAATCAACTGAAAGTTACAGATCTGTAGTTGTTATTTCTCAGAAGTAACCTAAAAAACCCTGAAGCTTCCCCTTTGCTGCTAGTAGCAGACAAAACACATCTGATTAATGTACAGCAGCTCCAAAAGTATGTGAGCCATGCTTAAAAAGTACATTATTATTTCAAAAGTTGATTGAGTTAGAAAACAAATTTACAAACCAAGACGAATTCATTTTAAACAGAGCATTCCAAGATTGTTATTTTTTCATCTGATGTTTCAAATCTTTATGGTTTGAGCAGTGTCTTCATAAACATTTGAAGGTAATGCATCCAAAATGCTCTGATTGAATGCATAGATGCAAACTTGACATTTTGAATGATAAATATGTCACGAGTCTGTAGTTTCGAAGAGTTTTTTGTCTTTTATTCAGCCAAGTATTTTATTTTCATTGTCAGAACTAAGATCTTTAGCTTTTTTCCAGGAGGAAAATTTCAAGGACTTTGAATCAGACCTAAGGTGTTGTTCAAGTTCATGAATTAATTGTGTTGTTCATCAAAATCAGACTTTGAGTGACTGTTAGAGTTAGCCCCCTCAGTCTATTACTAGCCTATGGGTTTCATTGTAATCTTTACACTTTTGCTACTTTTGGGTGAATTGCTCATAAACAAGGTGCTGAAACCTTCCAAATGTTTTTATTTGTAGCAGAGATGTGTAGGTTGCTTGTATATTAAAAAAATGCTCAATTTTAAAATTAATCAGCAAAAAACAAGATGTGCTAGGTTGCGGCCCACGTTCCCCTATTTTACCAGTCTTATGCCAACTGCTTTTTTAATGAAACCATGATCAGCCTCCATGTCGACATCAAATAGATTTCTGCATCTCAATAAACATTCCTTCCATTAATTTTATTTCCACACGTCTCGGGCCGATCCAAGAAATTTAGTCTGAGATTTGAGGAATTAGCCATAATATTTTCCTTAGGAGAAAAAGCCTGCATTGGACTGATGTGAAGTATCATTAATTAAAACATAACGTTCTTCACTGAGTGTATCCACTGTCAGCTTGACATAATTAGACCAGACAGCAATCTACCTCTGGTGAATAGTAATGCGCTCTCGTCTTGGCGGAGACAAATGCCTGAAAATATGATTGTGTCAACTGATATATGATTCAGTATTAATACCCCTGCATTAGTGTGTCAGAATAAATAAATGGAAATGCATTAACAACTATTAAGCCAATGAAAGGCAGGGCTGTGCACAACAGCGTGAAGGTATGAAGTCACGGCTTGGTCTCGGCCCACTGGCCTGTCCTGTCTTTGAAGACGTAGAGAAACGTGTCTAATAAAAGTTCAATTCGGACGCTAGCAACTGCTGTCCACCCCAGTATTCTTTATTCTTTATTTGGATCCCCATTAGCTTCCACAAAGTGGTTGCTAGTCTTCTTGGGTTCCACACATAAGCTGTTACAATAAAAAAATAAAGCAAATATCTAATCCTCCTGTATCATAAACAACAAAACAAACAAAACTCAAGAATAAGTCTTGTACTCAACAAGAGAATCAGTGACCAGTAAAAACCTACGCTTACAACCAAAAATCAACAGTCAAATTTTCTTCTAATAACTTTTAAAAGAAAATCTACTTATCTGTTTGACATGGGGAGCATATTCCAAACTAAATAGGTCCTATGAAGATCAGTTCTCTTCATAAAATTTGATTGTGGACTTGGCACCTCCAACTGACCAGAACTCATGTGATGTGTATTATACTCATGACAAATACCTATTTTTTTCCAGGGAAAAAAGTTATTATTCCTAATAACCTTATGCATGAATATTGATATCCTGTCTATCAAAAAGTTAAGTTCATTAGAGTTAACAAGAGCATTCCTGCTGCCAGAGACAATGCATTCAGTTTAAGCAAAGTTTAGTACTGATTTATTCATTTTCACCCTTTAATAATGCTTTGCACCTCAACTTTTAGATTCTCTCTCAACTCCACTAAAGCAAAGTACCTTTGTCAGCATAACTACTTCAGAGTGGTTGACAATATATAGTGAATCATTTAAGATTTTATTAGATAAAGCTTTCATTCAAAAACAAAAGTGGACCCAAACAGCTCCCCTGTGGAACACCAGAAGGTACTGTTTTACAACCAGAGAAACTGCCATTGAAACATACATGCAGTGCTCTGCCAGGGAGGTAATTTGACATACAGTCAATAGCAGAAGGTAAAAATGCAAAACATTTAAGCTTGACAGTAGGGATAATATGGTCAACATCATCAAAAGCCGCAGTCAAATCTAAAAGCACCACTCCAACTAGTTTCCTATCATCAGTGTGTACTAATGCAGTACTAGTTGAGCACCATGGTCAATATGCATGCTGTGCATTTGTACGTAGGCCATTTCTACTAAACTAAATTGATATTGAATTAAAAAGTATCACCTCCAAAAACTTACTAAGCACAGGGAGTATATTAATAGGTCTACAATTAGAGCCAGTAAGACCTGCTTTTCCATTTTTAGGTAAAGGCATAAATCTAGACTTTTTTCATAATTCTGGTGCCACAAAGTAGACATCTATTAAAAACATGACATGTCGGTTGTCTATACCAGGTGATGTGTCTTCTGAAAGAGAGAGCTACATCTCTTTGAACATCTCTTTCCTTCAAAATACTCTTGTCAAAACATGTTACGTTGATATCGTTAAATTGCATGTACAAACCCCAATTGCAAAAAAGTTGGGATGCTGTGTAAAATGTAAATAAATGTGAGTAAAACCAGAATGCAATGATTTGCTTAATGACAGCAACACATCTCAAAAAAGTTGGAACAGGGCTGTGTCTACCATTGTGTAGCATCCCCTTATCTTTTATCGACAGCCTGTAAACATGGTTTCCAAAAAGAATTCTACATTTTGATTCATCTGACCACAGAACAGCTCTCTATTTTGCCTCAGTCTGTTTTAAATGAGCTTTGGCAGAAGACAGTGGTGATTCTGGATCATGTTGACATATGGCTTCTTCTTTGCATGATACAGCTTTAAGTTACGTTTGTGGATTGCACGGTTAACTGTGTTCAAAAAGGTGTTCCTGAGCCCATGCAGTCATTCCCACTACAACATCGTGCCTGTTTTCAGTGCAGTGTCGCCTGAGGACCTGAGGATCATGAGCATCCAAAATTGATGTGTACCTTGACTCTTGCGTACAGGGATTTCTCCAGATTCTCTGGATCTTTTGATGATATTATGTACTATAGATGGTGAGAGATCTAAAGCCTTCAGAATGTTACATTGAGGAACATTTTTCTGAAATTGGTCCACAAGTTTTAGGTGCAGCTTTTTGCAGTTTGGTGAACCTCTGCCCATTTTTGCTTCTGACAGACTCTGCCTCTCTGAAATTCTCTTTTTATTCCCAGTCATGTTAGTTGCAAATTGCTCCTCCAGCTGTTTTTATTAGTGCCACTTACTTTACCAGCTTTTTGTTGCCCCTGTCCCAACTTTTTTGAGCTACGTTGCTGCCATCAAGTTCTAAATGAGTTGATGTTTTTTCTGAAATGGTAAAATGTCTCACTTTCAACGTCATGTGTTCTGTGTTCTGTTGTGAATAAAATATGGGTCTATGAAATTTGAAGATCACTGCATTCCGTTTTTATTTACATTTCACATAGTCTCTCAATGTTTTTTGGAATTAGAGTTCTATGATCCTAAACTGCCTACTTTACTGATGAAGAAGTTAAAGTAATTGGCTACATCATATGGCCTGGTGATGAACTGACCTGGGATTTCTACATAGTTTTGAGAAATGTGTGGCTTCTTGCACATTATTCCATTTAGAATTTATCAAGGGCTGAGGGTGATTCACTTACAATGTGCATTATACAAAACACAGGGGACCGAAAACAATACATTTATGATAGTAAAAGTATGTCAAACATAATAGAAATATGATAAAAGCTAAAATAAAGCTAAAAAATTAGTAATGAAACAGTACATAAGACAAATTTTAAAAATAGGAATGTTTAAGACAAACAAGATTAACAATTCAAAACAATAAAATAAAACTATTAAGCAGGTCAGTAATAAAAATAAATGAATAAACAACTAAATAGGGTAAGAAGGATAAAATGGAAAACGGTACTTAGACAATACTGATAAAATAGAAAAATAATAAAAAATATCAAATAAATTACACCAGTAAAAAATAAATTAACCAAGAAAACAGCTAAAAAAACCCTACAAAATAAATACAAATGTATCAGCTAAAACAGTTGCAGGTTGAGAGGAGGAGTTTAAAATGTTATTCAAAACACAGCATAAACTGCAGTCTTAAGTTTGCACTAAACACTGTAACAGATTGCGCTAGAAATAGTGATAACACTGGGGCAGAAGGGTGCAGAGACCTATTGCATGCGAATACTCCAGGCGTGGTCACCTATCATCGGTGGCCTTCAAATACCGTCCACGCGAACATCAGTCAAAATCATGATCACTTCACATTACGATCCTCTGGAGAAGCACCACAGGCAACGTAATGTCATTTCCATTGATTGTTGTGATGCTGACAAGACATGTTTGGACTGGGCCCTCGCATTCATTTAACTGATGATGACATCGGTCATTTTTTTTCTCTTAATTCCACGTCAAGTGAAGCAGCGAAGAAGACGGTCGGTCTGTAAAGTGCACAAAGGGGCATCTGGGATTTCACTGCGCCCATCTTGGCTCACTCATCCAATTTATATTAGCATTACCAAATGTCTCGTTGAGGTTTTAGCGTTCATATTTGTGTGGTCGACCATTTCGGTGAGAGAGTGACTGCTAGGCAGAGTGTGACCTGAGCAGAAGGATCACTACTAATGGGTTAATTGACCTCATGCTCCCCTTTAGGAGAGCACAATAAGCTGTGCCCTGAGGGTCAGCACAATGATTTCAGTGCAAAAACCATCTAAGCACACCATTATCAGTGGGGTGTGAGTTTATATTACTTTGATATGTTATTGTATGTCCTCTTCAATATGTGATGTGTAAGTTCACCTGGCAAAAGTACAAAAATGTTTTATTGTTAATAATGAATATCTTCTTATTGCTGCTTTTCAATAACTTAGCCTGGGATTTTAAGGGGTTTATTATATATTAAGTATATTATTCAGTAACTACTGGGACTTTAGTGTAAACTTCTTGGAATATTCTTATGTTCTAGAAGTTTGTAATAAACTTTGGGCCCACCAGCTATTTAGGTGCTAAAGGCCCGGGAGTCACTTGGTTTTTTGATGGCTTATTATGATAACATAGACTGATATTTGTGTCAAAGATGTTACCGTAGTCCCGCGACCCTGACGGAGAAGCGGCTTAGAAAATGGATGGATGGATGGATGTTACTGTAGTGCAAAGTTCATGTTTTTCCATGAAGAAATTAAATAAATAAATAAACTTTCCCTGCTAGAGAAATACCAAAGATCAGCATGACTATTCACTAGCAAAACCAGAATGTTTTTGGATGCTGGTATGCTGGTCAGCATCAGTAGTATCTGTAAGTAGCTTGCTGGCCACCAGCAAAACCGACATATCGCTGTTGTTGGAACAAAACCTCCTATCTCCAAACTGATAACTTTACAGTAGAAGGAAAAAAACATAATTCACTTTTAATGTAAGTCAATGGAACCAGATTTTTTTACCAAGCAATTTTGGGCTGTTTGTTTTGGTCAATCCTTCATCAAGTTTACACGCAATATGAAGGGCAACAGGCATTTTCAAATTATGACAAAAACTGAAAAATGGAGATGCAAGGTTTTGTTTCGACAGCAGCGATATGTTGTGTTTTGGATGCTGGTACGCTGGTCAACCAGCATGACCATGCTGGGTGATCAGCTAAACTAGGACAAGACCAACATAAATCAACTTAGACTGTGCTCTTTTTTCAGCACGTTTGAAAAAGGGATTCGTTGGCGCTTCATAGCAACTATCATGAATATGCTTAGCACGAATGAGGTCTAAATATGTTAATGAGGGGATTACGATATGGAAAGAGGAAATTCACAGCCACAGAACATGCCTTCGAAACATAATTTGTGTTGGAAATGTCTGTACTGTGCATAAATGATAAATTATCTTGGTATACAAAATTACAGTGGTGTCAATTCTATATTAAACATCTGTCTAATCAACTGTCAAACGGGACACCGGTCACCCGGCAGGGGAATCAAACCCAGGCCCGCCATGCTGTGAGGCGACAGCGCTACCCACCACGCCACCGTGCCGCCCACACAGTGACTCTGACATTTTCAATTCCGACTTGAGACGCTTTGATATGTGGTACTGAAATTGGTTCCAGTTTAAAGAATCTGAGGACACAAACCGAAGAAGTGGCCATGGCCGAATAACGTACCCTTTTTACGGCGAACTTGAACACACTGTGGGTGATGAGCCCAGCTGTCAACCACTGGAACTTTATAATTGCTCCTGTGATGCTGGCGAAGATGAAAGTGAAAGCTTCACTGACGTTCACTGGCTGTCATGACTGCTTACCTCTAGACAAGCCACGTGAAGCATTGTTCTTTTGCGCATGCAGATCAGTTTATGAGCTGATCTGTTCAGACTGATGTCGCACACAGATCACATTTTAAAAATAATGTGAACAGCCAACCAAAAAATCAGATTTGGGCCACTTTTACCTGCTGTGTACACGTTGCCCAAGAGAAAACTCATCAACCTTCGATAAGTACTGTACTCTGAATGACGACCATTGAGAGTCGTTTATAGTCCCTAGCATTGCTGTAACATTACTTGTCAGTCATCTTTCCAACAGGACTGTACAACAAAGTCAGTAGCACAAAGCCAGCTGAAAGTATTCTGCTAGAAATACAGTGTACACCAGCATGCCTGGTCACCAGCAAAACCAGCAGATGTTGCCATTTGGATGCTGGTCAATCAGCAGTGGAAGTTAATGTGCTCGTTAGCTAGCATGACCAGCTAAACCAGCATAAACCAGTTTAGACCAGCATGGGATTCACGGAATTCAAGGACGACATTTATACATTTGTACATTTATAAACGCAATTTTCTTTTTCTTTAAGCAAACTGGTCTGTTATTCAAAGCGAAGAGAAATCTTGGTGTATGTTAAATTAACACATGAGCTAATGCTAGAGCTAACATGTTAGGATGAAGGCATTCATCGTCTTTTGTTTTCTGCTCAGTGAATCATGTGGAAACATGCTGTCATGTTGAGGTAACATTAAATGAGAAGACATTTCTACCAGAAAGACGCCAGAGACAAGCGTGAAGGAAGGAAAATAGTTCAATCTAAAGGTATTTAACAGTTCCATGGATAACAAAAGTTTTTTGTAAGTTTACGTCTTTGGCGCGGGCCCCGTCATTAGCCCAGGTCTTCAAAGTGAAGAGCCTTGCAGATCCTGCCATAGAGGGACGGCAGGGGGCGGAGCCTACCCCCGGACAATCGAGCAGGGACCAGCTGGCGGCGGGGAGGAAGGAGGGGAACGACGAAACGTCAAGCAGGTGTGTAAGTGAAGTCATTTTAAAGACAGCTAGAAGCTTGTGATTGGTCAGAGTAATGAGTGACGTAGCATTGGAGTCTCCCTGGCAGAACTTGTACTTAAGCTTTCATTTATTCTGGTACACCTACTAATAAAGCATATTGCTTGGCTAAATGCTGAGATATAACTATGGTAACATGCAGGGAACATTTTAGATTAGATTCACTTTTATTGTGCAGAGTGCAGGTACACAGCCAATGAAATGCAGTTAGCATCTAACCAGAAATGCATATCGCTGCTGTTGGAAAATCTCCATTTTTATCATTTCTTAGTTTTTGACCATTTAAAAGTGCTTGTTGCCTTTTACAGTGTGTGCAAATTTCATGATAAACAGACCAAAATAAATGGCCCAAAATAATTTGACAAAAGTCTGGTTCTATTGACTTGTGTTTTTTCCTTTTCCTGTAAAGTTTCCATTTTTGATATACACGGTTTTGTTCCAACAGCAGTGATATGTTGTGCTTTGGATGCTGGTATGCTGGTCAACTAAAATACTGAACAGACAAAACAGAAAACTGGACTAACAAAAGTGCTGCTTTGGGAATAATGACAAAGGCCTTGTTATACTCCTCTTGTGGCAGCTCTAGGGGTCAACACTACCAATTGCCTGGTACCCCTGGCCACAGCATTTCACATTTTGGTTGCTAGCAATGCAGAGTTTGTGACCTTCGTGGCCACCTGCCTTGGAAATATTTGCATTTTTCCCCTTTTAACAAACCACCAGACCATTTGAATTGATTAATTCATTAATAACAATAACTACTTTTCATCCTCCTGACATGGAAATTACACAAAAATGTATCTTTTCTATAAAGCCTCACACGCCGATGATATCACATTGTCATTGCCAGCTACAACATCCACATACCTGAAGAGTTCTGGCTTACAGAAGTATCTGGCAGTGTGATTCAGCATTTTGCCAAGCGGCCCAACACCCAGCTTCTCTATCTTTTATTCGTAAAAACATTACATGATGATTATTCTATATCTGCGCTACAAAGTGTCTAACTGTGGAGTGATTAACAGAGTTCATCATATATGTAAATATGTTAAATATGTTAAATTCAAAACACTTTAATTGGTGCTTTGTAGATTATTAATAAACTCAACAACATATTGTTGATACATAATGTTGATACAGTACTTACATTAAGTACATGTATTGTTAATATGTTACTTCCATTATGCAAACCTAACCTTACCCATCCTTACCCAAAACCTAACCCCAAACCTGGCCCTAAACTGGCCCTGGCCCTAATAGCCCTAACCTTAACCTCAACCCAAAACCTAATCCTAACCATCATATGTTTTTGACATGTTACTGAGAGTCTGTTGAATAGAGTGTCACCTTAAATCCAGTTAATGAACAGTTATTGCGCATTAAAATTTGCAGAAGTGTGTTCTCTGTAAAGGACGTGTTAACTTACTTTCACTTAGAAAATCTACAAAAACATGTAATTTCCCCAAAATTTGCATATGTCTGCATATGATGAATCATGTTTAATATAAAAAGGGGTATGAAATAACAATATAAAAAGGATCCAATTTAATTTCATGTTGATATTAAACTAACTTTGGCCCAAAAGAGCTTCAATATGTGCTTTTTAACAGTACACTGTTAAAAAAAAAAAAAAAGCTCAACTTAAAAGGTTGATTTCCTTGATTTAACCTAACTTGAGGACAGTACAGTATGCCCAAAACAAGCATCTTAGTTTAGTCAAAAGTTCTCTTAACTAACATATTTTCAGTTCAGTAAACAATACAGAATTTTGCTGATTACGGATGGCTGTGGCATCAATGGGATTCAAACTCATGAGCTCCTGCTGCAGTGAACATTTAGTCTGTTGCACCCCTGGTGTTTCAGATTTTTGTGTCCTTAAATGTTTACGGTGTAAAATAAAAAATAAATAAATAAATAAAAAGTATTGTTATTTAATGTTGGTAACATGTGGTGCAACTGTAAAAGAATTTGCCCTAACATCAGGGGGTTCAAACCTAGTGAAGTCACCAGACACAATCTGGAAGCTCAAAAGGAGAGAATGCCTAGATTTGTGTGATGGAAACAGTAAAAAAAAATCTATATTATTTATCGTACTGAATTGCAGGACAAAAGAGGGGAATCAGGAGATCTTTGAACTAAGCTGAGAAGTTTGTGTCGAATATCCTCAAGTTGAGAAAACTCCAGAAAAAACTTGTCAGTCTCTTGCAGTGAATTTAAGAAAAACTGTCTAATAATTATTTAGGCAACACCTGCTTTTCATACCAAGGAAGACACTTTCATGACATGAGGCTGCATGTTGAAGAACATACTTAAAGAGGGTATTATCTTACATACTTCATTGAAAATCAAGCTAAAAAGAATAAAATATGGCCACCTTTTGGTGGACAGGCAGTATATAAATGTGAAATACTTTAAATGTATGTAAAACAGTTTATTTAATATAATACATTTCAAGCCTTCCAACTGTTTAAACATTTGCTGTGCTATACAAAGAGGAGTTGCAGAGTGCAGTATTTTGTAAAAACGTTCTCTATTGTACTCATACAGCTTTCACAGCTGTCTCACATCTGGCCTTGAAGCTTGGAAAATGGACAGTGTGGCATTTGGAAAGTGGGCAATGTACAGAAATAAACAGTGTGGCTAACCAGCTATTTTAGAATATTATGCCCACGCTCCAAAGAGCTATTTCAAAATCTAGGTGTTATACAGAGTTCTGTTGATTGACCTTGAGTGTGAAATGTGTAGGTAGATTTGAAGAAGCAGACAATGTTACAGACCAATGCCCATTTTTCTTAGCAGATGGTACTTTTTCAGTACAGAATTAGAAATGAAATGCACATTTTTTGGTATTTCCGAAACCTTTTTGGTGGTATGTTTGTAATTTCCACTGTTGTCTATGAAAGACAGCAGTGCTTGTTGAAGGGATAACGGGCAGAAGTCATTTTCATAAGAGACATAATATAAACAAAAGTGCAATATCTACAACCCCGTTTCTGAAAAAGATGGGTCGCTGTACAAAATACAAATAAAAAGAGTGCAGTGTTGTGCAAATTATTTAAACCTTATATTTAATTGGAAATAACACAAATGACATGTCAAATGTTGAAACAGAGAAATTGTATGTTTTTTTTTAAATATGTGCTCATTTTGACTTTTTTGCTAGCAACATTTCGAAAAAATTGGGAGACGGTCAACAAAAACTGGTAAAGTTGTTTAATGCTAAAAATAACACCTGGTGGAACATCTCGCAGCTAATCAGGCTGATTAGCAAAAGGTCACTAACATGACTGGGTATGAAGATACAGCATCCCAGGAAGGTTGAGTTTATCAGAAGTAAAGGTGGGGAGGGGTTCACCACTCTGTGAAAGACTGCACTGGCAAATAGTGCAACACTTCAAGAACATTAAATAGTATTTCTGAACATTAAATAGTAAATAACTTGGGGGTTTCATCATCTACGCTACATAATATCATTAAAAGATTCATTGGTTCTGGAAAAAATCTCGATGCAAGGGACAAAGCCAAAAATCAACATTGGCTGGCTGTGATCTTTGGGGCCTCAGGCAGCACTGCATTAAAAACGGACACGATTCTGTAGCGGAAATCATTGCATGGGCTCAGAAACGCTTCCAAAAACCACCGTCTGTGAACGCAGTTCATCACTGTATCCACAAATGTGAGTTAAAACTCTACCATGCAAAGAAGAAACCATATATGAACAGGATCCAGAAAAGCTGCCATCTTCTCTGAGCTCATTTAAGATGGACTGATGTGAAGTAGAAAAGTGTCCTGTAGTCCACCTAATCAAAAATATGATATTCTTTTTGGAAATCGTGGACTATCCGGCTTATTATCAACGCACAGTTTAAAAAACAGTATTTTTGTGATAGTATGGCAGTACATTAGTACACATAGCTTGGGTACCAGGTTTTGGAGCAACCAGCCACCCAGGCGTCTATTTCAGGGAAGGCCTTGCTTATTTCAGCAAGACAGTGTTAAACCATATTCTGCTCATATTCCAACAGCATGGCTTCAACCAAATAGAGATGGGCTCTACAACTGAATAGAGATGGACTCTACAACCAAATATATGTGGACCTTAGAATCGAATAGAGGTGGACTCTACAACCATATAGAGATGTGCAAATCAGCTGCTATTAACATTCCTCTGGCGTGCATTATTTGTTTTGTCTGTTCAAAATCAGCACTTAGCAGCTGCTTGAATCCTGAGGGAAGAAACTCATGATTTTTATTAAAATGTTCTGTTCCACTTGAAATGGAGTGGCAATAACATGTAAGCGGTGCTTCATTTAAGGCATAATTCAAATAAGACTGACTAACTTGAGCTTTGCTTTTTCTTCTTGCTCCAATAACTGACACATTTAGGTAAAGTCTTCACAAATGAGTTAGCTTGATTGAGGTATTAGCATGGGAATCTGATCCCCATGTTAAGCAATGTTGGCACTCTGTCACTCTTGAGTCTACCACTCTTTTCCCATTCAGCTTTTATTCAACTGAGAAACCTCCTCGTTTCAAACAGCTTGGCTAATCAACCATCCAAAACAGGCTAAACTTGCTCCAAGAGCTGCACATTGGAGTTTATATCATGGATTGTGTTGAATAGCACTACAGAACTATTTACGATGTCACGCATTTTGAAGCATGAACTCTAACTACATTGGATTCACAGCGCGTATCATCTCTTGAACGCCGTCACCAAAAAAACTACATTTTATCATTCATATTGCAGACTATAAAGGCCTTTTTTGGAGCTGTATCCTTGTACTATATACTATTTGCCCCTCCTGAGCACAAGTTATTAGTCTGCAAGGTCCGTAATTTCTCAAATAATTCATATTCTTTGGCGCGCTCTGTCATTTGCTGCCAAACGCCCAGTGCTCAGGCTCTTTCCTAAGTGAACAACTACCTCCTAGGTTTAATGGCTCTTTCAGGTTGCATCTCAAGGTTGTTGTATTTCAAACTAAGGCTGTGTAATTAATCCTCCTAGTTTAGGCAAAGATGTCATGCTCTGAATGCTCTAGACATAATGGACGTCCACCCAAAGTATGAGCTTCTGTATGCTGCTCACACAAGGCCTCATTCAAAATGACTGAACGTAATTTTATGCCACCCGACCCTCTCTATCACAACAGTTTATTCATTACAGACTACGCTAATAGGAGCTGCTAAAAGGAATATGTCAGGGAAGGCAGCCCATTGTTTGGAGTGCAGGTTTTACTGTGGTCAGACTAATTTGCTGTAATTGGGGAGTTGGCCCGAGTCCTTATCGGAGTCTCTGCTGTCTGCCATCACTGCTGTTCCTGGACTTGCGTAATTACTGCATTCACTTGGCCACCTCGGAGGTACATGCAACAAATTGCAGCTTTCTTAGAAATGCCGGGCGCATGTGCGGTTTTACTAAATGCTGTCATCCAGATATGGATCATTTTCCTGAATTAATTCAGACTGCAGACCCACAGGAAAAAAAAAAAAACTAATTAAGCGACAATTTTGTATTCAGAAATGAGATATTTACGCAGATTATCATCTAAAGCTGAGGCATGAATTTGATAGTAAGAAGCTACGTATGTACAAAATCATCATTCATATGAAACTTTCTGTTGGGAGGACGCCGTCCCAAACAATGTCAGGTCGCAAAAAGAATGAAAACACTTTTTTTAGCTTTTTAAATACATAATTTTTTTTATTTCTAATAAGGTGAATTTGAAATGTTTAGACTGTTCATGATTTTACGTTTAAAAAAAAGTCATCCTACATCTTCATGTCACTACTGAAACACTGAGTTTTAGTCAGTAGGCGGAGCCTTCTTTTAGCCACTGCCACTGCATCTCTGTCCCTCATGGCCACATGGTGAGCAGTTAGCTTCCTTTGTTTTGAAGTAAATGTGTCCCAAGGCCTGGAAATCAGTTTGTAACAATAAGAATTGTCACTCCTGAAACACCTATTTTCAGCAGTTAAGTTGAACCTTTTAGATTCCAATGAAAAAGATTATGATTTCATGTGTGTACAGATGTTCAAGGCTGGGTTTGCTAGTCATGTACCAGCTAGTGTTTCCACATGCTGCTCAAAATGAGCTAAAATTGTCACTACTGAAACAGTCACTACTGAAACAGCCACTACTGAAACAGCCACTACTGAAACAGTCACTACTGAAACAGCCACTACTGAAACAGTCACTACTGAAACAGCCACTACTGAAACAGCCACTACTGAAACAGCCACTACTGAAACAGCCACTACTGAAACACTCACTACTGAAACAGCCACTACTGAAACAGTCACTACTGAAACAGTCACTACTGAAACAGCCACTACTGAAACAGCCACTACTGAAACAGTCACTACTGAAACACTCACTACTGAAACAGCCACTACTGAAACAGCCACTACTGAAACAGTCACTACTGAAACACTCACTACTGAAACAGTCACCCCTGACACAGTCACTACTGAAACAGTCACTACTGAAACACTCACTACTGAAACAGCCACTACTGAAACAGCCACTACTGAAACAGTCACTACTGAAACACTCACTACTGAAACAGTCACCCCTGACACATTAGGTAAAGTTTTTTTCTTAGTTTATCCCTCTAATATACTGTATCTTGCTTGAGCATTATATGCAAGTGATTGTCAAAACGAGATTACTAAAAACCTCAAAATTCTAAAGATATGAAATATAATATTAAACATTGAACAACTGTCTAACACATGCAAAAGTTTGGGTTCTCCTAGAACAAGTTAAAGATGGCATTTTTTTCTGCCAAATGTGTACATTTTCTAATTATTTGCTGGGTTTAGCATATTAGAAAAAAAGAAAAAGGGAACATAAAAATCTAAAACGTTTGCATTTCCCTTCAACAAATAAACAATAGTTGTGCGTAAACATGTTCACTGAAGAGAAACAATAAAATAAAAAAAATCAATAAATGATGGAAACTGCACACGAGTGCAAAGTAACCTTTTCGTTCGCATTCGTTTGCATTTTTCTATTTCAGTTACTAAACTGAATCCACCCTGTTTATCTCTAAATGGTAATGTAAACATGTGTAGCGCTAAATTAATCCGACATGTATGAGCGTCGCTCGCGGGTAATTAGGTGCCGTAAACATGAGTGAAATGATTAGAGCTAATCAGCTCTGTCTCTGAGCAGGTCTGGAAGGGCCAGGCTAATCACCTTTGGGCCCCCTAATAGGCTCTTATCAAAGTTTTAAGGTTGAAAACCTGATTACCGTGCTGTCAGACCTGCTGATCTTCCTGAGTATCTCGCTGCAAGCTGGCTATGAATCCTGAAGGCATGAGGATAAGAGGAGGATATTGTACGATCAGCGCTGAACTTTTGCCTTCGCGCACACTGAGGGAGACGAGAAGTGAACTGTTTATTTCCTCCACTGCCTTTTAACTCGTGGGCTTTTTTTCTTTTTTTATGAACGCTGCACAGAAAGATATTGCACTTGCTGACAAAAATACTTAAAATGATCAATTTTACTACAAGACCAAAGCAGCAATATTTATATTCTACTCATATCGCAAGAAACAGTGTTTAAGTTGCTACTGTAGTAAAACCATTTAAAGGAATAGTTTATATAGAGAAAATAGAGAAAAATCCAATTTTCACAGTTTTCCACTTACCCCAGAGGAAGCCAGTCAGCCCAGACAAGTTCACTGTCTACGTTTCGCTGCTTTGATGCCCATCCATGTGTTTATATATAGATCTTTCTACTGAATTGGTTCAAAGTCAGAGCTGAAAACATTTCGGACTTGAACTTGACTTTGACTTTAGACTTCTTTTTGCTTTGAGTGACCCGACACCTTCATTATTTTGACTTTGTTCAAATAAATGGTTGAACATTTCATTTTCAGTCACTGTTAACAGCCATAACACTACCTTTACAAAATGCTTCAGCAGTGGCTGTTTTTTAGCTAATTGTGACTAAAACTCAAAGCCAGGGCATGACTAGCAAGCAGCTTTTAACAGTTGTGCACACATAACATTATAATATTTTCCATTAAAACACAAAAAGATGACCTAATTGCAAAAGATGCGTTTCAGTAGTGACACTTCTTAATGTTGCACATGTTTCAAGATTTTGTGACGCGTTTACTTTAAAGCAATGGGATCTAAATGCTCACCATATGGCAATGAAGGACAGGGATGCAGCCTCACGTCCTGCTGTAAAAAGCAGGGGTGTGGCTAAAATACGGCTCCATCTAGGCACTGCAACACTGTGTTTGGGTAGTGACATGAAAACATATGACAGCATTTTTTGAAGGTTTTTATTTAAACGTTAAACTCACAATAATAATATGTTTTCAGCTTTAAAAGAAATCAAAAAGAACAAAAAAACAAGAAAAAAGGCTAAAATATTTAGAGGTTAGGGTTTGGAACAGACACCTCCCAGTAGAAAGTATCCCCTATGATGATTAATTATGATGATTTTGTATATCGCTGTTGTTGGGAGAAAAGCTTGTATCTCCATTTTTGAAAAAATGTATTTGAAAATGCCTGTTGCCCTTTACAGTGTGTGTACATTTTCATGATGAATGGATTAAAAGACACAGGCCAAAATGACTCAGTGGTTCCATTGACTAAATGGAAGTAAAGTAGGTTTTTTCCCTCTCCTGTAAAATTGTCATTTTAGAGATACGAGGTTTTCTTCTGACCACGGCGATATGTTTAGTGTATTATTATCTCCCTATATTTAACTAACAGAAAGTGAGTGCCTTTACATGCATGCAATAATCCGATAACTGCAGAAAATCAGATCTTGTTGAGAATTTGATCAACGAGTTTACATTCAGGAATCAGATAATGCACTTCAGGAATCAGATAATGTGAAAACTCCAGGTCTGCATATGCCAGGCAGTCAAATCGGATTTCTGCCTGAATGTAATGTATGGTTGGAAGTTCATGTAATATGACTTCATGCTGCAGCTTTTTTTTTTTAAATATTGCACCACTTTACCTGAAAATATGAACATACATCATCGAAAAGATGAAGACAATTTGAATCCTTCATTTCGTCAAGCTTGTAGTGGGTTTCAGTGTCACTACAAAGTGATTTCCTGCCATCTTGCGCCAACACTGCATGATTATTCCTGGTACCACCGTCTGTTTTCCTACATGCACAGACTGAGAACTGTGAAAGAAAAGTGAGTAAGAGTTTCCATGCGCTGAGAAATCAGAATACTGAGCTAAAAACAGATTTCTTAATCGGATTTCTAGACCTTACTCAAATCTAAGAAATCGGAGTGTGCTGTTTACACGACCATTTAAATAATCAGATAATTTGACTATGATGGATCATTGAGTGTTCAGTGTTGGTAGTATCAACACACATCTCCCATTCAGATAACATATCTAAACATCTGAACATATCTATTACATATCTAAATATCTTATTATGCGGTGTGTAACTGATTATTTTGTAAACAAGCATCAATATTAGATGCCATGCTAGCAAACATGTTCCCATACACAGCATTGAACCATGGCAGCAGCTGATGTTATGGGTGATATTTACACAGAATGTGGACTGTGGCAGGAGGCATGAGGACATTGGCTCTGACTCTAAATCTTCATGGGGATACTGGCTGTAGCTCGACTGTGGCCTCCTCGCGCTTAGCTTAGCATAAGCACATCTCTTACCGTCTTCGGCAGACAGCCCGTGATCCTCCTGAAGACGAGGGCCTGCACAACTTTCTCGGTGGCCACGCTCGAGGGACAAACCGAGCTGGCGTGCGCTAATTTGGCGCGATCCGGGCCAAGGCCTTTATCAGGCTTGGCCACAAAGCCAGTTTGCGGATTTTCGCAGCAGTCTGGCGGCTCGGCGGTCTTAGCGCATGCCCCTGGGAGCGGGCGAGCACAATCCTGCCAAAGATCCACATGTCTGTGAAGGAATGGAGGGAAAGTGAAGAACAGAAGAGGGAATGATGAATGAGGACAAGGAGATGAATGAGTGTCTCCTCGCCCAAAATCGTTAGGACGGCTTATGGAGTGAGCTGCGGATTTAGAAGTCCACGACTGTCAGCTGCATCAACATTTGCAAACTTATTCAAGCTATCAGGGACCAAATATAATATTCTTCTGCATAGCCTAGCACAAGATTTTGACTCTCTGATTCATACGGGTTGACTATGCCATTCTGCACATCCTCTAAGCTCTACATTTGATTGGTAGCCCCACTTAATACCTCCTTGGAGAGCATTCATCTGCTGACAGCAGAACACACGCCCACTGCAATGATCTAGAGTAGCCTCAGAGCCAAATGAATGTGACAACGACAGCTACCTGCGCAATTCATTATTAAACCACGTGAAATTAAGGTCATAAAACAGGAATGAAATAATGCACCATAACTCATAATCCTAGTAAAATGAAGGTAGCGTTTGAGAATGCGTCTCTTCGCCCTAAGGTTTGAATGACTCAGAATGAAATAAATCTCAGAATTTGATCTAGATTATTGTCCAATTTGAGTGTGAGCTATCCAAGGAGCCCTTGGAGGGTACCGTTCATGTCTACGTAAATTTTTACAATGCACTATATGGACATAAGTATGTGGACACTGGAGCGTCACACCTATATGAGCATGTTGGGCATTCCATTTTAAAACCATGGCCATTAATATGGATTTATCCTCCTCTTTGCAGCCTCGAAGAGAGCTTGCCAGAACAGCTTCCACTCTTCTGGGAAGGCTTTTTGCAAGATGTTAGAGTGCATATGTGGGAAATTGTGTCGATTCAGTAAAAAGAGCATTTGTGAGGTCAGGCAATGATGTTGGATTAGATGGCTTGGCTCGCAATCAAAGTTCTAATTCATCCCAAATAGTCAGTAGGGTTGAGGTCAGGGCAGGCCACAGCAATTCCTTCACATCAAACTTGTCAAACCATGTCTTTTTATGGAGCTTTCTTTGGGCATAGGGACAGAGTGGTGCTGGAACAGGAAAGAGCCGCCACCAAACTGTTGTCTAAAATGTCTTTTTATGCAGCAGCATTAACTTACCCTTCACTGGAACTAAGGGTCTGAGCCCAATACCCTGAAAAACATGCCCAGACCATTATCCCTCCTCCACCAAACTTTGCTGTTAGCACTAAGCACATGTCTGTGAAGGACAGATTTGCCCTGCTAGATGGTGAAGCGTGATTCATCACTCTAGAGAACATGTTTCCACTGCTCTACAATCCAGTGTCAGCTTGCATTACACCATTCTAGCTGACGGTGACATTGTGCAAAGTGATTTTAGGCTTGTGTGCAGCTGATTGGCTATGAAAACCCAATTCATGGAGTTCCTGATGCACATTTCTTGTTCTGAGGTTGCTCCCATAGGCTCCTAGAAGCTTCCATTTCAGCATAATATCCTTATAGTTGACTAGGGCAGTTCTAGCAGGGCATGAACTGGCTTGTGGCAAAGTTGACATTCTATGACCGTGCCAATGTTAAAGTTACTAAGCACTTCAGTACAATACATTCTACAGCCAGTGTTTTTGAGATGGCAAGGTGGTGCACTTGATTTTAAATACCTATTAGCAATAAATGTGGCTTGAAAAACTTGGAACTCAATAATTAGGAGTGGTGTCTGCATATTTTTGTCCATATTGTGTGTGTGTGTGTGTGTGTGTGGAATAGCTCCCCAGGGTTGACTTTTTTTTCAAGTGTAGATGTGGCCAATAGGCAATAGCATTTCACATTTTAGCCACTAAAAATGCAGAGCCTTTGGCTGTTTGCTTTTTTTTATTATTTTTTGCATTCTAATTACATTTTAACAGTCCTTTTTCGTCAGACGTGGAACTAATCAAACAAATCAGATTTTGTTGCAATTCACTGAGCTGATCTGGCTGGCATCATAAAGTTTGCTAGTATCACTCTATAAAATGAAGTCTTAAATAAAACAAGGCGTTCAATAAGCTGGCACTGCAGTAGCTAAACAGTAGCTAATGAAATAACCTAGATTGGATGACATCAGTGCAGACCAGCTCCACAAGAGATATACTATAAAGATGTTTCTATCATTCGGGCCACGAATTCTTAATGTTGGCTACAAGACTCATCAGCTTGGTGGCTCTGTTGGCCAGTGGAAATGTTCATATCTGTCTCCCCCTGCTTTTCTCAGACATGAAGGCTAGTGATGTACCTTGCAAGAGAGCTTATAAAGATGTTTGTCTTGTAGACTGTGTTTCTGCAACTTAAAGAAATCGTATCCTGCATTCATGATGAGGATGACAAGGTTTCTCTGTCTTTAAACAGAGTATCCATTCGTCCTCTTCCTCCATCTAATCAGTCTCCTACAGCAAAGGAAATAAGCAGAGAAGTCTGCGGGACTCTCTGTTTTAGTAGTTTTGACAAGAGAGACGTGTGGGAAAAAAAGCATGTTTTTTTTAATGGAATGTGTTTATCTTGCTGGGCCTCTCCGGCTCGCCCTGCTTGAGTGCTTTTTTTGGGTTGTATTAGATTATTGGAAGAATGAGGGAAAGGCGGGAAAGGATAAGCGATCTGCAGTTTCTTCCCCCTGCCCTGGATATTAGCCCCAATAATGGTGCGGTGTCTTTCTGTGACTCCGTCACAGCTGTATTCCCATCTGCTTCGGCACAGTTCTGATGCGATTGGTCAAACCATGTTTCAGTGAAAGCTGACAAAGGGAGAACATCTGGGCCTACTGTAGATTCTCTTAACATTCTTTTTGACAGTGGACTCTTGAAGCCAGGGATGTATTCTTAGCTCCTTTCCCCCATCCACCTCATCTCTATGCTTGAAGGCCCTCAAGAGACGGAGGTACGAGGAAGTCTTTTTTCGTTCCGTTTCTCTTAGTCAACATTTCCCCAAGTGGAAACACTTTGAATTACGTCTCTTGACACATAGTGTTATGAGAATAAAGAATATATGATGAATATCATGAGTTACGCTGATATCAGGACTGATATGCTACCGAGCAGAGGCAGCACCATTAAAACGATTAAAAGCAGTGATTTACTTGCACACGGACGGTCGTTTCTGGCTGAGTGGACTTTCATCAGTTAAGTCGCCTCCCTGCCAGTTAAGGAGGGGGGCAGGGGGGCTCTGCCACACTGTCCCTTACAAAGCGTAATGGCAAGTGCAACCATGAGCATCCAATGTATTCCACAACACCATGTTCATTTAGCCTGACATTCGGAGCACAATACATCACCCAAGCACAATCATTACTGCAGGCCATACGAATACATGCTGATATGTCGCAGAGAGCTGTGATTCTTATAAATGTTTGTCACCGTGAAATGCGAGCATCTGCCGTTTGCCCACGCTGTTTCCAAGGATACGATTCTTGAGAAAAAGAGCCTTGTAAGAAAGCTCCATCTGCTACTCCTGTGTTCATCTCGCTTGCCCACAACCCATTTCCCCCCGAAAAACTTCATCTGCCAGCTCGCAGTTCATTAGTGAATCTTGCAAGCATCAGTTAAAACTTTTCTCCACCGCCATGTCGCACTGCATCATAAATCACTGTCTCCTCCAGCGGCCGGGAGGAGGAAGCGCCGCGAGCCCGCTGCCAGAACACGTTGGAGGCCCGCTGCTTTATCCCAGCAGCACAATCTTCCAATTATTCAGAGGCCGAAAAACACAACGTCCGAATGGAATCCAATTTCCAACTGCTTGTCATTAACAGCCCAGAATGAATTTTGCACCTACACGTTTATTGTATATTTGTCAGATTTATTAAGAATAAGTACAGTCTAGGTTTGTGCCCATGTGGCATGTCCAGCATGGAGATATTTAACTGTGTGCAAGCATGAGCTCTGTCTAGTTCCTCTTCTCTTTCTCTCCGCTAGTCCGTTCTCTTCCTAATTGATTCTATCCCACAGGATCTCATTGTGGAGTCTATAAATTCATATTTGGATGAGCTTTGGATTCGGTGCATGTGGTGGGAGTTTGAATGCCGGTTCAGCAGATCTAATAGATGTGAGGTAGAGAATGTGCCATGGCATGGTTCAAATTTGATATATTATATTCTTGGAACTAGCTGATAATTATACTCAAGGGACTTTCTGTACACTCTTATGCCAGAGCAATGCAGGGATAATAGTTGATTAAAGAAAATTATTTTGACTTGGAACACCCGGGGTAACAAAATATGCAGGCCTGCATAGATCTCACTCCCAACATTCTCTGAATAATGTTAATATGTACTTATGGTAGTTATGCAATGTACAGTATGCACTGAATTCTTATTGTACAAGGTACACTTACCTTGTATCTGTACTCAATGTCTATTTTGCCAGCTCCACTCACCATAGTGTGCTTCATAGTCCGTCAGTTACAGATTGTAGTCCATCTGTTTCTCTGTATACTTTCTTAGCCCTTTTTACCTCATGTATCTACAGTCAGGACCCCCACTGAGCAGATATTATTTGGGCATTCTCAGCACTGTAATGACACTGACTGTTTTTAAACAACTCGGCGCCAGATGTGCAAACGCATACAGGTACAGCACAGAATGTGCCTTAATGCGCCCGCAGTCAGTGCCCACAATGCGTCTGAACTAAACGTTCCATTTACTAAGACTTTAGCAAACTGCGCATAGGCCCTCCCACTAACCGCTCGCGTGGGAGGCGCAGGGTTTAAAGGGAGCAATGATACAAAAGACAAACCAGAAAATTAAGGTTCAGTAGTGTTGAGAAAGTAATCTTAATAAATGATTTTTGTTTCCAACCAAAACTCCACTGGTGTAGTTGTACTTCAGCTGAGGTAGGGGTCGACAAGCCAGGTATTAAGAAGAGCCATTTTGCCCTTTCAACAAACATCTGTCTGCCTTGGCAGCCACATTTTATGTCACTTTATTGAAGTAATGTTTTACCATCTTGGCTGTCTATATGTCTCAATATTTGCTAATGTGCTCGTGTAGGCTAAAAAAATAAAATATGAACGAAAACAAAGACCTTCTTTAAGCTTTAGCTCAGATCTAGCTGCTTTTCTCACATCTCCGGCAGGAAACTTTTCCTCAAAAGTGAAATGTTTTAGAATTTTTGTAAGATGTCTATCCATGTTTTTATGAGGCTGAAGTGAGCTTCTCTTTCTCCAGCTTTTTGTTTCATTTTTCCTTTTCAACCTTAAATGGTGCGGTACCATTTTCAATGTTTGTCTTTACCTTTTGTTAGCTACCAGCTAAGCAAGACTGTTGTCCGCGCAGCCGTAGTGACCAGCAGTCTGCTTGCCAACCTTCAGGGTTAAAGGGTGAATTAGCAGTTATACATTCACTTCAGCATTTAAGATGATTTATTGTTAAAACTGTGTTTGAATGATCAGCAGAGTTAAATCTGAGTGTAATTTTGCTGTGGAGCCGCAACAGGGCAGTAAAAGAGCCACATGCTGCCGACCCCTTGGCTAAGGGAATACAGATTGTGCACTCAATTTAGGTCCCATCGCAGCACGTCTTCCCACATATGTACATCTGATTCTGAGAGTATAAACAATATTACTCTGATAGCAAACATTTGTTTAGCACATGATCAGAGCTTGTGCCTCTGTCTAACTGAGTCTGCTGCCTTTATTAAAGGCTGTCAACACCATGTCTTTTGAGACCCTAATGCAGATTTACTCCTGGTTTAAGATGCGAAGGATTTGGATCCAGCAAGTTGCTCATACGTCAGTAATTCGGACAAAATATGTAACACAAGCTTTGCATTCGTTACAGATCCTTTTCTTTGGAGACTTGCAATCACTTTTTCAAAGAAATCTGCAGGGAAATTTAACCCAACTATAGATGTCATAGAGTCATAGAAACTGGTTGTATTTTCTGGTTCTCATGATCCGAGTAGTCCAGCTTACAAATCTGATGCTCAGTTTAACCGCTTTGGCTCTTGCCATTGTTGAAATCTCACAAATAACATGGTTTTAGAGACCTTAGTGCAAATTTACGCCTGTTTTCAAAATGCGGCAAAAATCAGATCCAGCAAATTGCTCAAACTTTAGGAAGTCAGATGGAATATGTAACCAGCCACGTGTGCTGTATCTCCACTCACTTTATGCATGACCCTCCTACATTTTGTGCAGCTCTGAATTAAATCCATACGCACAAAAGAGAGAAGCACATTTCATTTCATTTTCCATGCACACAGCCCAGAAACTATGCATTTTGGCTCATATGCCAGTTTCATACATAACATTTGGGCAGAACGTTTACCTGCCATAAAGCCACAAAAGGCTGAGAACATCACACCCAGAGTGTCACTGTTGGACTTGGAATAGTCCGCCAGCCAGCTTACAGCATCCTGTGGCCAAAAACCACAGACTAGATGATGACTAACACAAACTGTGCAGCAACAGATGAGCAGTTAACTTTATATCTACAAGGTAGAACAACAAAGTAGGTAATATAGTGGACAGTGAGTGGACAGTGTTTAACAGTGCACCAGCACGTACAATGTCACAATAGTTCTCCCAAATTACTCCTGCTGTTTGAGTGGTGGTCCTATGGCGGTCTAGACTTTTGATTAGTTAAGTAAAGAAAAGCCAAAAAAGAAGCAGAACAAATCACTTGTAATTGTAGAACTACACAATTTACCAATATGGTAAGTGGACCTGATGGTCCTTTAGTCAGAAACTGGCCAATAATAGATTGATTAAAGATGCACAATGTGTGAAATACAGGTGATCCTGGAGGGGTCCTGGACCTCCAGATTAACCTCTTGGGCACCCAGAATGTCTCAAAATCAGAAATCTTGGGATTTTGTGGGATAAACTTGTTATGATGTAATGCTGCCCATTAGAGTAATTTAGACGAAACAGGAAGCCTCTGTCTTTGATATCCTTAACTAACTAGAGCTGCAGCCCTGGTCTGCCTCCGGGTGGCGTTATTGCAAATTGTTTCACCCAGTTGGTCCTTCATAGCAACTGTAACTAAGCCCGGGGTACCTCATGAAATATTTTACAGTATGCCGCAGCATTTTCATGAATCTAAAAAACTCGCCCAATTTCCCAAGAGACAGGTGTAAGGAGTGGATTGTTAATCATTTTTCACATCGAAGGCAAAAGAGGAGATGCGTAAGATCTCAGTTAATGTGTGGAATCTGTATTACCAAACAAAAAAGGAGCATTTTCAGAAGAAGAATTGTTAATCAATGGTGTGATGACAAGTGAGTTAGCAGTCCAACAGTGCTGGAGAAGTCAGCCAACATGCAACCCCCTGAATACCAGGGGGTGTTTGGCACACAGAGAGGGAGGTGAACAAACTGTCTAAATATGCACCTATAAAGTGGACCAGTAAGGTAGCTGAATGAATGGAAAAACAGTAGATGTTTCTGGTAAAGTCATGAATGCTGAAGAATCCAAACCCTAACTTAACCAGGGGACCAGCCATATGTCTAGAGAAGTGAAGCTTATTCGTTTGCGCGCAGGTACCAGACACCTAGCCAGCCTGTAAGACACTGGGCTGATGCAGCTGATAGCAGGACTGATGCCAAGATTACATGACAAGTGACAGGTGTGACAGACATGACCATGCAGGGATAAACAAGAATAGACAGAAGAATGTTCTAAATACAGTCACAGTACAGAACACACACAATACTGGATATAATGACATATAACACAACACTAAACGCATTACAGAGCAGTACATTTCCACAATGCACACTCAATAAGTAATGTAAAGGTACTAAACTGTCACTGGGGTGGAACCCTTAAGGGTACATCTCAGTACCCTTAGTCCGGGAACGTAACTGTCCCATAAACTACTGAAATGGTACTTTCTGAGTTGTATTGACTCCACACACCCCGTCTCGTCTCCAGGCTTTTTATTTCACTGTTCTGATTTACATCATTAGGTTATGAAAATATACAAATCTGTACTTTTCACCTGGGAAAAAACTTATTTAAGGTACACAGTTGGACCTTAAAACCACTGTTGTATCTTTGAGGGAACATTTTACATTGTCTGTACCTTGATGAACGAGAAATGTACCGGCACAGAACTTTTATTTCTAACAGTATACAGATATTGCTAGACCCAGATTGATCTATCGTACTGACCTACTGGGTCAGTGATCACTAACACATACAGGTTCTTTGTTTTCTGCTCTGAGCTCTACTTATTGTTTGTATCCGACAATAATCTACATTCATTTGACAGAAGTTGGCTATCGATGTTGGGACAAGGCGAAAATAAGGACAAAATCAAGTGATGGAGACTGTTATTGGAACTGTTTGAATATGAGTCAGTCCTTTTACTCAGATCATAACGGTACCGCCTGCCAATACAAAGTCTTTGTGTAATCTTCCCAGTTGCTGCATCAGTAGAACACGGAGAAGGAGTGTGAGAGTCCTGTGCCTGGCTCTTATTGCGAACGATCACAGTCGTGTCTGGGAGCACCGGATGTTTACTGTGCCTCTGCCAGAGCGTTTTTGCAAAATTTCCAAACCCGATCCCCTGGGGAGTTTATGGGCGCTGCAGACATGCCTTTCTTGGCTGTGCGCAAGATCAGCTCCTGGAAGCGTGCATACATTTTAAGATGACTTGTAAATACGACCAATTCTCTATATTCAAATATCATTTGTCTTCACAGACTTTAGATCTCATTAAGCGCACACATCTCAGAGAGTCTTTTTTGCTGGCAAAGGCCTCCTTGGCTAATTATTGCCGCTTTTCAGATGTAGAATTATAGTTCGGTCGTGTTGCAGGGTTTGCGCAGAGTCTGTTTCGCACAATCTGTTCCCCTATCCAGTCCAAACCTCACGCCATTTAAGGAGGTGGTGAAGTGGAGGTGGAGACAGGTTGCTTTTTCAAGCTCCACTGACCGTCCAAGAGCACTGCAGTGTTCCAGCGCTTTTCTCTCTTCCTCAGTTGCCTCTTTGTTTCTGCGGGTTTGATCCCTGAGGGATGTTTCTGTGTCACAGAAACCCTCTAGCTTGAATGCTTCGTTCCCTTTGCTCTCACGAGTGCTGTTAGAGTTTCCTCCGTTGGTTCTGTTTGTTGTATATATACAGTAGTGGGCAAAAGTCAGAGACCACCTTTCAGTTATTCAGTTTCCAGTCGAAACAGAAATTATGTAGAAGTTACTCATTTTGCAGTGACACATGCAGCTGTTTATCTTCGCAGTAAGCATTTATTTACTAATATTAGAGTAAACACAAAAACATTAATGCAATACGTAGCCAGTGGTAGGTCATGTATGTCAGTGTTATACAGTTTTATTTGTAGTTATCATCCAGTGCCTGATTCATCTGATCAGTGCTTCATTATGTAAAATCAGGTGTTCAGGTGATGGAATTTAATCAATCCATGTGACCACTGGGAGCATCCAAGAACTAAACTTGTTACTTTATGTTGTATTTATGCTTATTTGCATCTATTATAAAGAAGTATGGTGTTTCTACCACTAAAACATACTTACTGCTGAGAGTTTTTCAACAAAGACCTTCAACACCTAAGCCTTTTGCACAGTGCTGTGTATTTAAAAGAAACGTACAATAAATCTGAGAGATTACAGGTTTATTAGAGCTTCCTTTTTTCAGGAGACTTTTACTTTTTCAAAGAGATCTGAACACTGCTGGACAAACCTTGCTCTGCAATGCTGTACAAACCTCACCTGCATGTCACTGACCCTCCTGTTGATGCTACTGCACACACCAAAAGATTGAATAATAGCCGCTTAACCTGCTTTCCCCTTTTCTGTATTTGAATATTTTATACTAATGTTAAAGCCTTATTCTCTGTTCATATTGCTCATTTGTTATTTGCTATCTGGTGTCGATCAAAGGAGGATGGGCTCCTCTTTTGAGAGTTTTTCTTTGCCACTGTCACCCTTGGCTTGCTTATGGGGGCTCGGACCTGGATTTCTCTTTAAAGCTGCTTTGTAATGACCCCTGTTGTAAAAAGCGCTATATAAATAAACCCTCACCTGACTGCAGGGATATTTTTCGCCACTCCAAAGTTCTTAGAAGTTGGTCGCATTTTCTGCTTCCCAAATACATATTTTGACTCATCAGTCCATAAAACCTTACTGTACATTTCAGATGTCCAGTTTGGTGATCTACAAGTTGTTGTAGGTGGTTGTTAGGAGTCCTATTTCAATTTTTCCTTGTTTGAAAACCCATTTTTTTCACTTTGAATTTCCCCATACACTTTTAATTAGACCTATCTTGTGTCTATTTTCTTCAGAAAGATCTCTGTTAGACATTTTAGATGAGACAGTTAAGAGGTGTTTGGGTAGCTGTGAATGTTACCGTCTCTTTGAAAGGGGAATATGACGCCTTTGGGAATAGCTTTTGTTGGCAGCTATAATTTGTTGGTTTTAACATGGGAAGGATGGAAGATTTAAAGTGGACAAACATAAAGCGTGGACAAATGAAAAGCCCCACAACCCATTTTTCTTGTATTTTGTTTTCCTTGAGGTCCACTTGTGACATTTGTGTGAATTTATGTATCAAAAACAGTTGTAATACATTAACATGACTATGTTCCAACCTTTCTTAATGCCTTAGAACTAAATAGGACATAGAACTGTTTATGGATTTTATGGACTTTGCAGTGGACAGAACGGGTTAAAACTGTATCGTGGATTTCCATGATATAGGCCTTTTAAATGCAGAGAGATTTGATATTTTTCTTAACGTTGGAGGCTTTTGTGTCATTTTCTCTGTCATATTGATTGGAAATTAAATAGAAAGGGTGGTCCCTGACTTTTGCAAAGTGTGTGTAGTGTGTATTAATATATTATGTGTTTTATTGCAGAATGCTTGCCAACTATTCTATTATTACATCTCTGCACTGTAGTGGTTGTCTTAGGCCAATCACTACGCTTAGATGTTCTCTCCTTCTGATTCCTCTTTATTCTAAAGCTGGTCATTATCCCAACCATCTGCTCCACATTGAAACCCCAGATTCAGCTCTTGTCGTCCTTTCTGCTGATCTTTTGTTATCAGCGGGCCTCTGGAGTCCATCCAGGAAGAGACACCTCAGGATCCATCACTCTTGGGGCTTTTGGGAGTACAAAACCCTGCATTTTTCTCTGTGCGGAAATTTACAATGTCCCTTCAGTTCCTTAGCAAATGACATAATGCACTCCACGGCGTTGGTACCGAAAGCAGTTTATGTTTTATGCGTTGTGCATAATTAATGTCTTTAGTGCATTGAAATGCTTTAGTTATGGCTCACTAGATATTACCTCACTAATGGCATTATTGAATTTAGCATTCCCTAAAATAGAAAAATAAAACTGAATTGAATGACTCATTGCTGATGAATATGAAAAAGCCCATTACAAGAATAATAGAGCTTTTTCTTTATTGAAAAGGCCCAAAGACAACTCTCTTCATACAAATTTCCATTGGATGTTTATAGTATTTTTTTGTCATGGCAGGTAAAATAATAATTACTTCAGCTCCCCATTATAAGCCAGGACAATGAACAAAAAACATCAAAGTACTGTTTATCACATCCGGTTCCAATTTATTCAGTCAAATGTCACTCAGTGTGCTTGGCCCTGATATGCCAGTACTGCATGGAGTGATTGGCCCCCTTAATTGCCGCCCGCAGCGTTATTCAAACTTCGCCTTTCTCGAGCTAAGCGGTTGAAGAGGCGGGGAGCGGAGAGGAGCGTTGTGCAGAATCCTCCTTCCGTGGCAGTGGCATTCTCAGCGCTTTCCCCCCGCGCCGGGCCATGGCTGATCCTCTCCGTCTGTCTCCGAGCACTGTGACAGCCACCCTTCCCACAGCCTGAAGCTGATTCCATACATTTTCCCCTCCCCAGCTCCACTGCACAATCAATAGTCACCCTCCAGGGCTCGAAGAGTGAGATCAAAGATCCCAGTCATCATTTCTGACAAAGTCTCTCTCTCTCTCTTTTCTCTTTTTTTTTTTCCTCCTCTCCCTCCTCCGAACTGTTTGCACTCCTCCGCCAAATCCACAGTGTTTTGTTGAACTTTTGAAGTGCTCCCAATTCCGCCGCTCTCAGAGACCCGAATCTTCTGAAGAAATAGAACGTCAGCTAATGAGAAATGTCAGTGGAGAAATGTAAAATGTCATTATCCATCCCTTTTAACCACGTTCCTTATGCACGCGTGCCTCCCTCCCATATTTGTGCTGCTGCCATGAAGGTCAATTTAAAGCCAAGCAGGTACCTAAAGACGCATAAATACTTGTCACGGGCGCGCTGATAAAGCAGCTGTTTAACATCTGGGCCTTGCGAAGACTTAAATTTATCAAATGCTTTAGTAATTTAGTAGAAATTCTCTCCTGAAGACTCGGCTCTGCCTTGCAACCCAGACACTCAAGACATCTAACACATCTAGCACTCTTA
The DNA here is from genome assembly GCF_015220715.1 of Pygocentrus nattereri. NCBI lineage: Eukaryota > Metazoa > Chordata > Actinopteri > Characiformes > Serrasalmidae > Pygocentrus > Pygocentrus nattereri. The sequence continues at coordinate 9,321,574 of NC_051228.1, read as the reverse complement.
TCTAGAGAAACTCACAATTTGATCATTTTACACAGGGTAGGTGAAGGTTGTAGTGTTAGACGTGTTGCCCAAACACTCTAATAGGGGTGATGGCACACTTGGCAGGAGGCACTACGATTACACGCTCTAAGTGGCAGAAAGACTAACAGAGTGGCAGCGTTAATATGGCTGTGAAAACACAAAACATCTAAAATGGGAAAGATCCAGGTCCACTGGATTCACAACCTTTCTGCTCTGCATTGTGGGCTACAGCGTATCTATAGAAGACTTGTCAGAACAACAAGATTTTCTTTCCTTGTGGTGGCTGAAGCCACTGATTTGGCAAGGAAGTACACAGTTGGCCATCATGCATCCTCACTCCCGACATAACTACAAACATCAGCGCTGCTGCAGCACTGCTGCATGTGAACATGCCTCTCCAAGTCCTGCTGTACATGGCTGTCAAAAACTGTCTTCTCTGCAGCTTTTCAAGGTTTCAAGGGCTTCCGAGTGGCGCAACCGTCTAAGTGTTGGCCCTTTCATCAAGAGATCATGAGTTCGATCACTGGAGATCCTACAGTTATTCATGGCTGGAAGTCCAAGAGAGCACAATTGGCCTCACTCTCTGGATGGTTAGGATGACCCTGCCTCCCACTCTAATCACCCAGCGCAGTGCTAGTCAGCACAGGTGTCTATTAGTTGATGTAACTGATCTGGTGGTTGGCACTTTTCTCTGAACGTGTTCAGAAGCCAATAGCATTGCATGAATGGCAGTTCGAAAAGATGCAGTGGCGGTACACAGGTCTTGGAGGAAGCCTGTGTTAGCCTTTGCCCTCTTGCCGCTGGTGGTATCGTGTGATTGGGGGAATCCTAACTAGTAACTAAAAGTAGACATATATTTGTACAAACCTGTCCATATACAACCAGAATCCATTGGTATCCTCGCCACTTTTCACCAAATCCCACTTTGAAGTATGACCAAGTATTAAGACTTTTGAGTGCCTTCAGGCTTTGATTTCGTCAACCTCGAAATCAGGAACATATACATGTTAGCAAACCTGATTCCTGGCTGCATGTCGGATTCCATGGTCACTGTTGAGTCCAACTGCCTTCAACTTAAGCCAATAACCACTTGATTCATTCCTGGTTTCTCTTTTTCCATTACAAACACAGCCATGTTGCAGAATGCTATGCCACTCAGTCTGACTGAGGGAGCATATTCTGGTGGGAAAGTGACATCAATGCATACCCTCTATTGGTATAGCTTACCCTATATTGGTATTAGTCTGCGGTAAGCAACCAATCTCTGTATTAAACATGGAAATTTAGAGCTTGAAGCGACGTAACATATATTTGACCTTTTTCAGTAAAGAGTTACTGCTGTTTTCCATTTCTGACAACTCACTTGACTCATGACTCAGCTGCTGCGTTTGACTGACGCTCATAACTTTTCCCAATCAAAAAACAAAAATCAAAGAAAACAAACCCCTCGGCTGGGAATTACTTCTCGGAAAGGCAGGATAGCGCTCCGGGCTCAGCGTATGACATCAAATCAGTGTGGCTGTGAGAGTTGCTATAGATCAGTGAGCATGCAGACAATTAAACATTGAGTCAAATTTGTAACACTGACTATAGCTATGTAAAGTTCACTGTTTTGAGAAGGTAAATTCATAATAAAATGTTTACTCATATCTGTCAGATTATAATGTTAGCTGGCTGGCTTGTTGCTAACAGTACTTGCTTTCATGGATTCGTCGTTTTTCACAGTTTAAGTTCAAACACAGATAAATAGTGCAATTCTGAGCTCAGACTTCCAGGCCAAGTTGAGCACAGCATTTAGACTTACTGAATTAGGGCCGCTGATCATAATGCTGGAACTAATCAGACCTTTACATGTGAGATTCTGCCTTTCAGTTTTACCATAGTCACTTACGGTGGTTGTGGTTTGAGGGCTTTGGATTATGGGTATTGGAGTGAATTTATGTTATTGCCTTTTATTACTTTTTCTGGAACTAGTTATGGAAAACCGCCTCTTAGTCGTTTTAACTACGGCCTAGAATTCATAAGGCTGCAGCTGGGGGAAGAGCTTTTTCTTATGAAGCCCTCAAACTCTGGAATGATCTTCCAGAAAATGTTTGCGACTCAGACACAGTCTCAATCTTTAAAACTAGGCTGAAAACTCACTTGTTCAGTTTAGCTTTTGGTAGGTAATGTTCCCCCTTAGATAAAGGCAGCAGATCCAGGGGTCCATGGACACAGGGAATTATAATAAACTGAGACGCCGGTGCTGTCGTCCCGCTGCTCGCACGTGGTCACTCAGGTTTGTGGACGGTGGAGCGGAGGGATGCCGAACTGTTTCAGAGTGCTCTGGTGTCTGTGTTTCCTTCTGGTTCTCTCCTTTTAGTTAAGCTGTCATAGTCAGATCTGCCGGAGTCGTTAGCCACACTCTGGAAATGTTTACATTCTCTGTTTTACATACAAACAGACAGAATAAAACTAATTCCCTCTCCCTGCCTTTTTTCCGAGTATACGACATGTCAGGCTGGACACTGAAGGACGACTGACTGTCGAGCCCTCCTGCTACCCACTTCAGACCAGCTGCCCACGCCCCAGCTACTGCCACCTGCCTTGGACTAGCTGCCCATCCTACATTGATGTTCTCATAGACTCCTAGCTATTACTACTAATAATACTGCTGCTATTAAAATTAGTAGTATAATCACTTGTAGGTAGTCTGACCAGAGGAGGATGGGGCCCCCCTGGTGAGCCTGGTTCCTCCCAAGGTTTCTTCTTCAGCTCTGAGGGAGTTTTTCCTTACCACTATCGCCCCTGGCTTACTCACCGGGGGGTTTTTACATTCTTGTTAAAACTCTGTCTTTTCTGGAATTCTGTGAAGCTGCTTTGTGACAACATCAGTTGTAAAAAGTGCTACACAAACAAATTTGATTTGAGGGCTGATGTGTGACAGAAGGATAGAAGCAAGAGTGAAAGGGAAGGTCTACAAGACAGTAGTGCGTCCTGCTATGATGTATGGTTTGGAGACTGTGGCTCTGTCTAAAAGACAGGAGGCTGAGCTGGAGGTGGCGGAGATGAAGATGCTGAGATTTTCGTTGGGAGTGACAAGGATGGACAAGATTAGAAATGAGCAGATCAGAGGGACAGTGAAGGTGGAGCAGTTTGGAGATAAAGCCAGAAAGGCCAGGTTGAGATGGTTTGGACATGTGTTGAGGAGGAATAGTGGATATATTGGTCAAAGAATGTTGGAGATGGAGCTGCCGGGTAGAAGGAGAAGAGGTAGACCTCACAGAAGGTTTACGGATGTAGTGAAGGTGGACATGGAGATGGTTGGTGTAAAAGTAGAGGAGGCAGATGATCCGCTGTGGCGACCTGTAAAGGGAGCACTTCAGTTCTATCTATCATGAACATTTTTAGCCATTGTACATTAAACATGGACATTTAAAGCTTCTAAAAGATATTCTGTTTTTATTTGAAGCTTGACATACAAACGTATTTTACCTTATAGCAGTTTTAATGTAATGTTTTCAGTAAACAGCTGCTGCTTTTTTCCATTCCTGATTTAAACCTGCTTAGGCTACCCCTTGTGCTCACAGTTAGTGACATATCTGGGACTTCCAGTAGGCTTTGAACAATGTTTTCTCATGAAATTGTGATTGGTTGATTCCACTGGTGCTTCCAAATGAATCTTCAGCTCCTGAAGGCCTAGCCAATGGGGAGCTCGTCTGGCTGTATCTACCTGATCCGCAGGAACAGGATTTTTTTTCTTAAGCCCTTCATTTCCAACCAAAACTTAACAGTGATATAAGTGCAGTACTACAATACTTGTAGAATTTAAATACAACAAGCATGGTGATTATATTAAATGGATCATTCTCCATTGGGAGGGGAAACCGTGTCACAAAGGTTGCAGGACTTTAAACAGTTAAATTAAAATACCTTAAAATACTAGGCACAGCTTCAAAAGTCAGTATGTACATTTACACAGTTGACCTAAGATTAACTAATACTTTTCCCTTATGATTTCCCTATGTTTTATCCTGTTTTTTAGTTGCTCTGCCTATGTAAAACTCATCACAAAACCGTCTCAAAGCACTTCTATGTGTCACTGATGTTATGTGCTTTAATGACTGGGTAATTAAAATTTTGCCAAATAATGCTCTACATCATTTTATTATTCATTTTAAATAGTTGCACAAGGTCACCTGACCACCAACGAGTCAGCCAATTTACAAAATCCTCAGTTTTAAGCAGAATGTCACTGGAGTCACCGTCACTGGTGTTACACCAATGACATGTTTGATATTGACACGTCACACCATTTTCATGATGTTGCACCATATTCATATAACACCAATGACATGTTTGATATTGACACGTCACACCATTTTCATGACGTTGCACCATATTCATATAACACCAATGACATGATTGATATTGACACATCACACCATTTTCATGACGTTGCACCATATTCATATAACACCAATGACATGTTTGATATTGACACGTCACACCATTTTCATGACGTTGCACCATATTCATATAACACCAATGACATGTTTGATATTGACACGTCACACCATTTTCATGACGTTGCACCATATTCATATAACACCAATGACATGTTTGATATTGACACATCACACCATTTTCATGACGTTGCACCATATTCATATAACACCAATGACATGATTGATATTGACACGTCACACCATTTTCATGATGTTGCACCATATTCATATAACACCAATGACATGATTGATATTGACAAGTCACACCATTTTCAGGACGTTGCACCATATTCATATAACACCAATGACATGTTTGATATTGACACGTCACACCATTTTCATGACGCTGCACCATATTCATATAACACCAATGACATGTTTGATATTAAGCTCTCCTTTTTGTATATGGTCATATGATAATAGGAGATGCTAATGGACATATTAAGATTATTTAGTTGTGGAATGAAAGAAATAGAATTTTTTATATTTATCCACCTGAATGAACACTCCAAATGTAGAATGACCCAAATACAAAATTACAAGCATATATTTTTTGTCCTTTGTTGTGAAATCATTAGGCCTTCTTTAAAGGCAGAGGTGTGGTATATAAATGAGCTCAAAGAGTGTGGCTTAATCTCTGCCCATATGGCAACGTCGCCTTAATTATCAGCTAGATTCGATCTTGAAAAAATGCCTATGCCTAAATTGTACTAAGACTCCGGTCTTGCTCTAATTATGGCCTGCCTCGGCTCTTCGGGAGCTTCGCTGCGGAACATCCACTTCCCTGTCATGAAATTTCTCTTCAATTAATGCAGATCGTGTTCGTCGCCTGTAGAAATGTGTCAGTGCATGCTCGTAAGAGGTTGAACGGCGGAGTGCCGTGAGTATTATCGAATGCGGCGCTCGCTGCGTGGTAGGCCGTCCTCACATCTGACCTGAGTAAAGAGAGTACTCGTGTGTTAAGAGGGTCTAATGGTTCTGCATGGCTGCGCCGAGTGGCGCTGCGCATTCTGCAGGCCTCTGTAGTACATGTCGTGAGTGCGCTACATGAGCTGTCTAGACCTGTTGATGGGCCCTGATTGGTGCTCTTGCTTTAGCCGGGATCACGGAGAGATCTTTAATAGCTCACTCAGGGTCTGGGACATGAGGCATTATTTCCTCGCTCGGATTTGGCCTTTCTGATTAAATTAAATGGTAAATTATAAATGAGGCAGCTGAGTTTAGCCTGGCTCCTCCATAATGATCTCTTGGTTGGATCTCCATTATCTTGTAATTCCTTTGCCCTTCATTTAAGTCCATATAAGGAGCGATAAAGTTAAGCAGAGATAGTGATACACACCAATGCTGACCACCAAAAGCCCTTGCACAGTCATTCCGGCTTACCATTATAGAAATTTGACCTATCCCCGCTTCCTGTGCACAAGGGCACAAAACGCCTGCATATTTTCCATTATTCATGTGGCTGATCATAGTGATATAGCATGCACTATATCATATGACCAGGCGCTTCAAATATACTCATTCTTCGGTGAATATTAATCACAGATGAGATCGAATATTTATTAAGCACATTCCTTATTTAAGAAAATGATGTATTTTTAGAATACCTCAGCTCAACTGCTGGATTAGTCTCTCTGTCAGTCATGGAAATGGTAAAAATTCACCTGCAATCCTCCAGGTGGCAGCCCAGCTGTTTACTGTCATGTGTAACATGCAAATATAATAAGAATCTGTTCTCCTCATGGATTTTTCAGATATAACTGAGCTGTATTTTCTGTGGTAATCACATTTTCAGTGCTAACCTGCAGTAAAACGCTCCTGAGAATCGCTCCTCCCGCCGAGTTTAGTTCCAGTCTTAATCTAATATGCCTGTTTCAGCTAATCAAGGTCTTCAGGAGCATCTGAAATGAGAGCCAGGTGTGCTAGATTACAGTTGGAGCTAAACTCTGCGGGATGGTAGGCTTGTAGGAGCAATGCTTGGGACACCTGTGGTAGTACAATCAATAGGTACCTGTCTAGGCACTGCTGGACTGAAGTAGGTCTTTGGCGGTGGACTGAAAATCACACTGGTAATCACTAGAGCTACTGTGGTTCAAGCTTATGGGGGACGGTGTTTGCCCTAGCCTTCCCTGAACCCTCAGCAATGCTTGACTTGATGTGTTCAGTGTCCTGTTGAAGGACTAGAGGATGACCAACACAAACTGTGCAGCAACAGATGAGCTATTGTCTCTGACTTTACATACAAGGTGGATCAACAAGGTATGTGTAGGTATCTGATAGAGTGGACAGTGTGTGGACTCCAGCAGCACTTCTGTGTCTGATCCACGGATACCAGCGCAACACACCACCACCACCACATCAGTGTCACTGCAGTGCTGAGAATGATCCAAAAACCAAATATACCTGCTCTGTGGTGGACGTGTGGGGGTCCTGACCACTGAAGAACAAGGTAAAAGGGGGCTAATAAAGTATACAGAGAAACAGACAGACTACAGTCTGTAATTGTAGAACTACAAAGTGCACCTATGTGGTAAGCGAAGCTGATGTATGTAATAAATGACTATAAAATATATGACGTCATTCTTGCGTTGTTTGCAGGCACTGATGGGGACATTGTGTATATTTCTGCTGTTGCACTCTCAACTCTGCGGTCTGGCTTTATAAAACACCCTCCCCTGCCTGTCTTACAGCTGTTTTCAATTGGTACCCAACTTCCCTCCCACCCACTGGTGAAAGAGGTTAAAAGAAAAAAAAAAGAAAGGGAGGGTGGCCTATGATGAAAAGATAGGGCCACTCTAAGGCCATGTTCAAACGCAGAAAAGCCCGCCAGGCCGGAAAAGCCTGCCTGGTAATGAGGAAGAGCCCTGGTGGTACATCTACGCCCGTTTGAACCCACAGGCTGGTCATAAAAGCACAGCTTACAGTGTCTTTTCAAGCAGGCTTTTAGCATGATTTGATGGCCCACGATGTGGTGATTTTTCACAGATCCTGCGCATTTAAGAGACAAGCCTCGTCTTTTTTGACAGACAGCAGTTTCTTGTGGCAGCTGGAGGAGTCCAAGCTACACCGTGGAGACGAGTCAGACAATACAGCATGATGCATATTGAATTTCAGTGCAAAAAAGCCAGCCTAGTTTCCTGGCCTAACCACCAGCAGATTGGATGCAAGGCAATCAATCAGATTGAAAGAATGAGTTTTTCTTTATTACGTATATTTATATGTAGTTATAGTTTTATATATAGTTATTAAAAGTATAGGGCTACAACAATGTTCAAAACATTTATTAATTCAAATATTTAAAAAGAAAAGGACAATTGACACATTTACCACTTCTATGAACCCGCACACTTCTGTGAGGACCAAATTATAGATTGTCACAGTCGCATGCAGTTGGCAGCTCTGCACACCGGGCACTGGTTTTGACTCCAGGTACAGTCCAAGTAAGCTTCCTGCAGCTTTGAATGGACAGCTAACTGACATGTTTTTTTTTTTTTAAGAATAAATGAGCATTTGCTGGCTTGCTAGCTGTTCAGAGCTGTAGGACTGCACCAGACATTAATTCCCAATTTAGTCATCCCCAATTCCACCCACTAGTTAGGACTCTCGCAATCACACGATACTTTCAACGCTAGGAGGGTGAAGGCAGCACAGGATTCCCCCGAGACCTGTGAAACCAGCCACCGCTTCTTTTTGAACTGCCGCTCACGCAACGTCATTGGGCAGCAGAACGCGCTCAGAGGAAAGTGCCAACCGCCAGATCTGTTAAGTCAGCTAACAGACGCCTGCACTGACTAGCATCGCCTTAGGTGATGGGGGAAGAAGTGGGGCCACCCTACCCACCCAGAGAGAGCTCCTGGACTCCTGGCTACGGACGGCTGTAGCATCACCAGGGTTTCGAACTTGCGATCTCCTGATGATGATGGAGCGTTATTTTTAATTTTGAGATGATGGTTGAAAGATCTTCTCAGGGAGCCTAAAACCTTGTTTTCTTTTAAGCAGGTTAATCTTTCTCTTGTGGGCACACACTGTGCTTTCCAGTGTCTATTAAATGGCCAGTGCATTTTGAATGATGCTAGCTCATCTCTCTACCTGTCATCTCTCCGTTCATCCGTTCAATCATTTAGGCATCCACACCTGCATCCTTTGAATGCACATCCTGCAGTCAAGTGAATAAGAACCTTCTTTAAGTCATGGACTCAGCAGAGATGGCCTACAACACTGCATGCATATGTAGAGCCTCACTCTTTTCCAAGCGTGCGCTGTCGTGTTTAGTTCTGCTTCAATGGAGGTGCAAGCTGGGAGTGTAGGACTGAGGCATGTCAATCATGGGTGCTCATTAGAATCTTAGGATCATGCCCAGACGGTTCTGATAAGCGATTTTTAAACCATGGTTTCTTTCTTTTTTTATCCATTCAAACTTTGCTGTATGTTGTAAATGTAAACCTCAATTTTAGTATCATATTAAATTGTTTTATACGTTCCACTGTGTTCCCTAGGACTTTAAGACCAAACCTGTAGCTGCTCATATATTCACAACATGTTTTCAACAAGCTTTACCTTCCACAATAAACTAAGCCTTCTGACAATATGGCATATATGAAAGCCCAGGCCTGATCTACACTACATCTGCAGTCAGCTGCAATGCCTGCCCATTAGATTATGATGCATACAGATCGTTTTTTTCTATGTTTGTTGTTGCTGCTGTCATTCCTCGGTTGCCAATCAGAGGATTAAATATGCCATCTAGCAGATCCAATCCACAAAGCAGGGATTTTTACTTTTACCCCGCACACCACTGTGTTTTCACTTTGAAAACGTGACTGTGATAACAGGTTCAAACCGTTCAAATGCGAATCTGACATTGGCTTTAGAAAAACAAGATTTTCTTCAAGCTGGATGCGGAAAGGTACAAATTCTTTTCGAGGGCAGAGATGAGGAGGCTGGAGGTATAATGTGGTTCTATACAGTTAGGTAGCATTGCACATCACCAGTAAGAGTATCAACTAAAAACGCCTACTGACAGCACTGACAAACATGATCTCAGACCTGAACATGTAGACAGTGAGACTTCCAGTGACTTTTGAAAGTTGTTAAGGAGGTAGATCCATCCATCCATTTTCTAAGCCGCTTTTCCCTTGGGGTCGCGGGGGGTGCCTATCCCAGCAGTCATCGGGCAGAAGGCAGGATACACCCTGGACAGGTCACCAGTCCATCACAGGGTAGACAGACACACACACACAATCACTCACCTCTAGGGGCAATTTAGCATGTCCAATGGGCCTGACTGCATGTCTTTGTACTGTGGGAGGAAACCGGAGAACCTGGAGGAAACCCACACAGACACGGGGAGAACATGCAAACTCCACACAGAGAGGACCCCAGTCACCTGGCCGGGGAATTGAACCCAGGCCCTCCTCGCTGTGAGGCGACAGCACTACCCACCGTGCCGCCCTAAGGAGGTAGATTGTTTGAATTATTCATTAAAATAGTGTTGTTCTATATATTTTTGTTCTATTTTGTTTTTCAGTTTTGAGGTTGTTTTTTGGTGACTCAAGCGTGCACACGCACGCACACACACACACACACACACACACACACACCCCACATGGGGGATGTAAAGTATGCTGCCACTGGACCCTGGAGTGGTGGAAATACATTCTGTGACATGATGAATTACGTTTCTCTATCTGTAAGTCTGATGGACAAATCTGGGTTGGGTGAATGCCAGGAGAACGTTACCTGTCTGACTGCACTGTGCAAACTGTAAAGTTTGGTGGAGGAGGGATAATGATGTGGGGTTGTTATTCAGAGGTGAGTTCCAAGGAAGGAAAATCTTAATGCTTCAGCAAACCAAGACATGTTGGACAATTCTATACTTCCAGCTTTGTGGGAACAGCTTGGAGAAGACCATTTTCTGTTCCAGCATGACTGAGGTCCAGTGCACAAAGCAAGCTTCATAAAAGCATGGGTGGGTGAGTTTGGTGTGGAAGAACTTGACTGGCCCACACAGAGACCTCCCCTCAACTCAACCAAACACCTTTGGGACAGAACAGAGATTTAGACCTCACAAATGCTCTTCTGGATGAATGGGTAAAAATTCCAACATCTTGCAGTAAACTTCCCAGAAGAGTGGAAGCAGTTACTGCTGCAATGGGTGACCAACTCCATATTAATGCCTATGGATTTAGAGTGGGATGTCATAAGCTCCTATGTAATGTGTAGGTGTCCTGTTACTTTTGTCTATATAGTGTGTATATGATGTCTTAAACATAACATAAAGATATGCTCTGCCAGCCATTTTTTGGCTTAGGTTTTGAAGAATCCATATCCTTCATTTTTCTTGTATTTTATTTTTTCTTGAACATTACAACATATGATATTTATATAGTTTTTATAACAAAAACAGTCATAAATTGTTTTTACATTAATGTTTTCCAACCTCTATTTATCCCTTAAGCAGGCTGTTTTGTTACATGTTTTCTTTAACATGGATATATGGAAATGAGGTCTGATCTGATTGGCTGTTCTGTGTTGTGCCTCTTTTTAAAAAGCTTTTCAGGCTAAAACACTCCTTATAACTTCAGTGTGAATAGGTTGTACGCATATATGTACATGATTCATTTTTTCATGACATCACAAAAACAGTAAATTCAAAACGAGTATTTTTGCAGCTTAGTTTCCATATAAGACCTCAGTGGATGTTTATGTACTACTTCAAACTCTTATATTCCAAATAATTGAGGAAAATTTGGTTTGCCATGATATGGAAAACCCTTTGAATGTGTGATTATGTTCCTAAAACACTGCCTACTTGAGTTGTATTACTGCAGTATATGAGGTGGCTTTCACTGCACTAGGTAAGCTGTTATATTTTTGGGTGGTAGGTTCCTAGATGAGCAGCGTAAGGCATAAGTCTTTAAATAGACTGTAGACGCAGCATTTATATCATGGTACACATATTAAATCAAGTATAGCTACTTTGCCCCCCATTATTAGTATTATCATTGTTGTTTGCTAGTTTTGCTGTTATTGCTAACATTATTGAAGGTAAGAATTTGGATAACTTAACAATTTTTCAGGCCATTTAAATATTTCATTCAAGTTCTACCATGCATATATGCCAGTGATGATACTGAGGGATAACCAGACATAAAAATGTGTTGCCTTTTGGCAAAATTCAAAATGCTCAATATGCTATTCACATGAATCGGGAATATTTGAAAAATATTTCAGAAAAGATGGAGGGGTCTACTGCGCTTAGTGAGCGGTGAAGTTGATTTAGTCTAATATTCTGTCTTCAATAGCTTTTTTGGGGTGGGTGAAAATGGTTTACATGTAAATTACCATTGTTAGTAACCAGCTTCTAAGTTAGTTTGCATCTAAAATTGATTTGTTTGTTGTAACCACACAAATGATCTCTTGTATTGCAAGTGGCAATCATTGGTGTCCAAGCACTATATGGACCCGTTAGAATATGCTGGGCTTTTATTATGGCAGATGTTGGGTCTCAAAAGAAGATTTCATACACACTTTTGGCCATGCTATGGTAAACAACAGATATTTAACAAAAACATCGAAATACATAGAAAACTTCAATATTAGGACAGTATTTGTGTTGAACTCAATGAACAATGTAATTCTATAACAGTTACCCTTGTATTTCAGCGTCAGAATACACCAGAATTTCATGTTATGTTTTCTCCTAGCAAGGACCTCACTGTTAGTTTATAACCTCTCTGTTTTTACATGCGAGTTTACATGTCTGAATAACAAAACTGTCAGTGAAATTTGAGTGAAGTCAGATTACAATCAGATTTGATGGTGCACAGCCTTGATGAATAAGCACCACGGTGTGCATGCATTTCAAACAAATGCTACTGTGTGATTGAGACAGAAACATTACATCAGTGCATTTTTATGTACGAAAAACGGGTCACGTCCAAAAACCAACAACATATCATGTGCCATCTGTTAAATCGGAGCACTGTATTCTCATTAACTTCAAACAGTCTGGAGCTCCTCAAAGAATTTGTCAAGAAGTAATATTTTCCAGGGGGCAGAAACTGAGTAATTGATATCGCTGCTGCTAACTTTTCGGGAGAACATATGGGCTTATGTCTGCAGTCAGTCCTTCACAGATACAATGGCACTGATGTACGAAGCTTGGCCCTGGCTCTAAAGGAATGGGAGCTTCCTGACATGTTTTGCTTTCATTACTCATAAAGCTGTTGCTCATTTTGGCACATTTCCTCCTGTTTGTGTAAATTGCAGGTTAAATCAGTGCACTTGTGAGCCTCTGTAGTTTGGATTTTGTTTGCTTTCTTTCTTCAGTTTTTTCTTTTGAGACTTTACTGTTTTGAAATGAGGTTTGTGGATTTTTGCAATACAGTCAAATCTCGTTCCATGTGGGTGTGCATGTTGTTGATTGGAAGCTGAAGCCTCAGTGTTTTTTTCCGCTTTGTGGCAGGGTTCGTAACGAAAAAGGAAACAAAAGCAGATGCATAACAGATCAGTGTAGCAGGCGGGGAGGCTCGTTGATGGGCCTGCAAAGCCTTCTAGAGCTGGCAATCTAAGAGAAGATGTGGACATGCCTGAATTCACCGGAGCGTGCTGCGAAAGCATGACTGGGAGATGCTTCACTGGCTAGCCACTGTGCAGATGTGTCTACCGTGGCCTAAGACCCGGCAGATTGAAATGCAGCATATAATTGACTGCAAGAGCTCGGGGGTTTTGTCTCTCCCGGCCAATCCAGGCTAACCCAGACGAAGAGGCAATGCTACGCTCCGCCGACAAATAATAGGCTGGAAAAAAGAGAGCCGATGTAGTCCCTGCACCCATTTTACATGCAGTAAGTTTTAATTGCTTGATCTTGAATCCTATTACGTGACTCCTGTACCTGTTCTTGTTCCTCGGTCTGTATGTTCTCCCTGGATTTGAAATTCATGTACTGTCTGAATCGTCAGTCATAGTGACAGCTCAGGGGATGTTGGTTGGGGGGGACACTTACAACAGGCATGTTGCAAAATGTTCCGGCAGAAATGCTGCTTACATTAGAGTTGGGGGGGGTGGGGGTCGAAGATGACGTGAGAAATGGTTGGAACTGGAAATCCCCCCCACAAATTTCGTTTTGAAATATGATGATGTGTAATGCAACACGACTGCCTTTATCCGCTTGTCCCGATGCGACCCGAGCATTTTCCCGTGAACATTTCTGGAAAAAAAACAATATCCGCATGCCGTGCTCGGAGGGTAATCCCATTTTGAAGCAGGGAGCACAGACGTTTGTCTCACTGTATTTCTTTTGGTTGTTTACAGAGGTGGTGGGGGACGAGGAGGCAGGAGGAGTGCAGTATCTTGAACGACAGCCAGGCACACACTACTTTCCTGAACCCTCACAGCTGCCCCACCCCAGCCCTCGCTCTGCTGGCATCCTTCGTCATCCTGGGCCTTTGAAGTGCCTTGCTCCTGCTCCGAATCCCCTCTGATAGCCCCTGCTCGCACTGATATGGAGGGTGTGCAGCGGCAGGCGTTACAGTAAACATCATAATATTCCCTCCATGGCTCCTGAGCAGCCAGGAACTGTCAATTAAACACTGCTCCAGACTCTCCCCCCATGTGCTCTGTTTCCTGTCAGAGAGTGGGATGTGGTTGGAACAGACACTGCATTAACTCTATAAACTGTGGGCTTGCCATGAAGTTATATTAACCAAGACTTATTATTCGGTAACTGCAGTAAATTGTTCAGTAAATACTGGGAAACTACAGCCATGTGCAAAAATGTGAATGTTCCCAGTCAAATGACATGTTTTGTTGATTTTCTGAGTGAAAATAAGTTAGCACATCTTCTACAGGGATCTTCAATATTTTGAAATGTCTTCTTATTTGAAATGAATTTTACTGCATAATTCTATTAATTCAAACTGATGGTGGACTCATCAAAGTCTTGGGCTGTTGTTTTTTTTCCACCCTTTAGCCCTTAGAGGCCTGCCAGCGAGACAAAATATCATGCTTTAAAGCATCACTGTACCTCAGTAGTCTAAGCTAGAGAGCTAGGTTTTTTTCCTTGAAATTAAAGTAGCAGTACTAAAAGATAAGCTCCTGGGTCGTTCACTTTCTACGTAAACCTACAGCATAGATGTATAAAAATTCTGAGTGTTCAATAGTTCCCTGTACAGATTCACTTCCATCTACATGTGATGTGTAGTCCACATTCAGCATATCTTTGGCTTTGCTTAGTGAGTCACATTCAGTCATAGGACATGATATTTGAACACCAGGGTGGGTGCCATGGATATGTGCAGTGCCAGAGAATAGGTGTGCAGACTGGCTTTGTTTGGGTCGCCTCAGCCAATGGTGTTTCTGAATTAGGGGAGGTTGGGGTGGGGGTCTCTTTAGACAACTTAGAGAGAGAGAAAAGAGAAAAGCAAGAAACAAAAAACAAAAACCAAAACAGAAAAACAAAAATATGGCTTTTAGGCAAAACAAGGCTCTAGAATTGTTGCTCCAGCACAGACCAATTCACAGTGTGACAACTCTTCAGATCCTGAATCATGTTATTGAGAAAACAGGAGGGATTTTTTTACACTATCTGGACAAACTCTAGACAGAAACGGCCAAGAGACCTTTCGTATATAAGCAATTCTCCCTAAAAATGCAGACACTGCTCAGAAAACTGAGCATAACTTGAAAACAAAAAGAAGTAAAACTTAAAAAAACTTTTTTAGGTCAAATTTTCTGTGATATCCTGGATAAACTTTTTTCAAAATAAAAACTACTACAGTTCACATACTACAGCTGATTCATGAATATAGTGTGTTGAAATATTTATTGAATGCCATATTTTATTAGCTACGGCTGTGCTGGATCTAGGGATATATAACACTTTATGATTCTGTCAAAAAAATAGAAAGGGCAAAAATGCAAGTATCCAAAGACGAAAGTGAGTCAAAGTAGGTCTTAAAAGGTCAATACAAACTCGGCTATGCAATGTAAAAATTACTCTGGGGAAAAAGAGAAAAGTAAAAAGTAAGACATTTTACTTTAAAATAGAGTGGAGTGAACATAAAGTAGCAAAAACGTAAATAATAAATACGGATGGTTGAATGAAAGTAGTAAATAAAAGAATAAAAGTATAGTAGAATAAAAGTTGGTTGGCACAGGGGTTGGTTGACTTCTGGGCCAGTAGAGGGACAACTCACAAAAATGTAGCATAGCTACTGCCCACTTTACAAACATTTATCCATGTTTCAAGAGCTCTGAATAGTACAGCCCGTATTTACTTCTTGAGTAAATAAATTATAGTAATGTTTTGAAGAAAAATGTATATCAACTTTTGTTAGTAGAAATGGCAAACGTATGATTTGAAAGCTAACAATAAATAATTCTAGCTAGCTAGCATGAAGTAATACAGAGATATGTGGGTGTGGTTGGTTGGCACATTTGTCAGCCTGCCAAAGTGTAGAACTATGGCATACTAAGTAACATAACCAGAATGCTATACTGTCCAGTATCACTGTATATATTAAGTTTACACTAAATAACATTTTTTTTTAATCATAAGCTTCAAGCCATTCGATGATATGTGAGTCTATTGTAAGATGAAAATTACATCATTTTGAAACTTTTAGAAGCTTTCAGAAGATTATGTTTCTCGTTGATCTAAAGAAGGACCAAAAATGTTGATAAGAATTGCCACCAGCTCAGCACCCTACTAGAGTCCCATAGAGATGCTAGTAGAAATGAACATTATTATGAAGATAAGTTTTTTGCTTTGACTTGTATTGCCTGAAATGAAGGCCTAGATCTAACAGGCATGGCTCACCACTGGTGCCATCCAACCATCTTCCCTACTTAAGTACAGTAACAAAGAATGTTTAGTTTACTGTCCACCACTGCCATTCTGTATCATCTTCATGGTCTAATTTCTGATTATTGTATTTTACTTAATACACCATCAACATCTAACATTATGCATTAAAACCATGTTCAGAAACTTGGTAAAGTACAACTCTTTTGCTGAGATTGCAATTATAATTTTAGACATATTGTATGGATACATTGTAGAATCATAAATATGCCGTTTTATAGATGCATTGTAGTATTTTAGCCATATGTTTCTGCTTTTTTGTGAATATTTAGCTATTTTTGTTGTTTAAAACTCTGTAATTACAAAAAAACTGCCCTGTCAGTTATAGTGATGCACTAAACAGCGTAGTCGCTAAATAGTACCCACTTACGATATCACTATAATGGTTACTGCAGCTATAACCAGTACAAGGATAGGAAAAACATATCTGTAAGTCTCTGTGAAAATGTACATGCAACACAGTGTTGCTTATACATGCTTCATATTGTTCCTACAAGTTATGCCCTTCACAAAGACACTCTGCAGGTGTTCTGAGCTGGAATGAAAATTGAGTGCTTTCAGAGTGATGGGACCATTACACCTTTAACCACAAGAGAAAAATGCTCCATTCAGGCTTCTAGGATTACCGCAAAATTACACGAAAATGACTTGCAGGGCAAGTCACGGCATCTCTGTTGATGGAGCAAGCTGGACCTACAGGTTGGAACGGGTTTTCTCCACAAACTAATGAATCATCAGCAAACTCGTGTCAACCTGACGATCGCCACCGCTTGAAGCGCGCTGTAATTATGGTGTACGGCAGATGAACTGTTGCTACTGTTCTGCCACGGGATGATGCATAGTGGAGGCTTCGATTGGCGGGCACATGTCGAGACAAAGGACACATGGCTCCTGAGAGATTTTCCAAACCTTCTTTTTCCTCTTCATTTTCAGCAACCAATCACTTTTGGGCCCTTCATCTCCAGCCTTAAAGCTCTACCCCCCACAGAGCTTACCTGAGGGTTAGTCTCCAAGCCCTCACTTTTTCCCCTTGAGATGTCTTCTCTAGACCTCAACTTGACTCTAAATCCCAAGCATTCCCTAAAGAAAGAGGCTTTTTTTCTTCACACCAATTACAGTATTGCCGTTTGAAAAGGTGTGGATGAAATGGCTGTGTGGCATTCAGGTGCCTTGTATGTGCACAGACGATGAAAAAAGAGACTCGCAGCCTATATCTTCTCTGCTTACATCAAAGAAATAAGCTAATCTTCCCAGCCTCCCTCTCTGGAAGTGTATACACTGTTCAATATGAGAAAACAGGACCGTGAACATTTAATGATAATTGCATTAGAGAGCCACTGAAGCAGGAGAGAGCTGATAAACCAGATATTGCTTTCTTATAATTGAAATAAAAACAGTTTGAATTCACAGCCGATCTTTACAATTCATTGCTATTCCGACCGTTATAGACCACACTGCTTCTTAATCTGAACACTGTTACTCAGCCTTCTGAAGCCAGTGGACTGCCCTAACATAACAACTGATGAAACAGTATAGCAGCTGAAATAACTTCTCTCCCACCCCTGGCTCATTCTTTTTCCTCTCTAAAGGCCGCAATGCTGTCAGTCCTGCTGAAGTTCCGAAGCTGAAGCAGCATAATGGTCCTGGCAGAGGGGGAGCTATAATTAAAGTTAAGTGAGCAGATGCCGAAAGAAAAGCATTTTCTGCCGTAATAAATGTGGTTTTGAATTTAACACCTCTGGGTAAGGGAACCCTATCTAAATGACCCTGAGGCCCTTGCCTCTTAAACAGCGGTCTGTAATACTGGAAGTGCTATAAAGCCCCCCCTCACCCGACCCCACCCTCCCCTGTTCTCCCCTCCCAAGCCTCTAGACAAGGTTGAAACCCTTCTGTTTCAGAAAGGATCGAATGTCTGCTCTTAAGTGCAGCAACATTGTAAATGAAACTGAGATGAACAATATTTGCATTGTACCTACAAGACTCTGTCTCTCGGCTGCAAAGAGGGAGGAAGGGTGGTGGTGGGGGGGGGGGGTTGACGGCTCTCCCCCTCACATGAGTGTGTTTCCAAAGCCAGGGGATTGAGTTGCTACCCATTAATGACGTAGAGCCTGTGAGTAATTGTGTAATGTTGAAACCAAGTTTTTATTTTTTCACCCCAAAATGTCTAAAGAATGCCTTATCTTTAGCTTCTGCTTCCTGTGAGTTTGAATGGTTTATTCAGAGTATATCTCATTCCGAATGAAAGTAGGTCACTTTGGAAAGGCAGAAAAACATCCTTTTTTTCACCTCAGCAGTTATAATTATGGACTCGAAACAGCAGGAGTAAAAATCTGTCGTGTTTATTGACTGGGCCACCGTAGTTCACTCTTGAATTGTTTCCATCTGAGCTAAGGAAGGAAATCTCAGTAGAGAACTGTTTGCGACTGAGCATTGTTTGCGACTGACTACATTTCAGTGGAGATGCTATATAGAGACGGCAACATACATGGAATACACTGGAGAAAAGTTTGTGTGTGTGAGAGAGAGAGTGGGCGAATGGACTTTGACCTCTCTCCTCTGTCCACTCCCTGTGGACAATTGGTGCCGTGATTCAGCCGAGAGAGTTATTTACCTCGCCGCCCTGACCGGTATGATCCTGTGTGACACCTCCAGGCCACAAATGCCCTCCGCCAAAACAACTCTGTTGGCCAGACACTGCAAAAGTGCTACAGTCAAGATGATTCAACTCTCAATTGTTGTTTGAGTGCCTTTTGCTTTTTTGTCCCCCTCATTCAGGTCAAAATTCAGGTCAGCAATACATTCCTCTGTGTGTTTACTAGCTTGAATCCTTTGATCCGCAGTTACTTTTGGCCGGACGTCGTTAGTGTGTTGTCTGGAGGCAGTTTCACACTGAAACGGTTTGTACTTTGTTAGGCATCTGCTTCTCAAAGGTCAGCCACCTGCAACATAGAAAGCAAAATCGGACTAAACAGTTTATACACTTTGTGCATCTGAAGACTAAACAGTTGATGCACTTTGGATTTGCCATTTGGTAAAAGCTTTTGGAGTTGCCCATTAACGGCTGGGTTCAGATGGGTAAAAAGACCCCCTGAGTTCTGAGGAGAACCCCTGCTATCACTGCCGTAACCCCAGGCTGAGACAGCACAGGGATCCCTGCTATCTCTCACCTCAAGCCAGGCCTGAAGAGCGTCTTCTAACCCCCCAATCACTGCCGTTCCATCCCCTCTCAGCAGGGGGTTCACCAAAGGAACCCAAATAGGACAAGCCCTTCTCTCAGGGCCCAAGTCTGGATTTACTAAGAACAAAAGCAGAATTAAAAATCTCTTTTGTTTTTTGTTTTGTTTCACACCCCCTTCTGAAAATAAGGGGGTTTTCAGTACCTTTGGCGATAGTCAGCCATAGACTCCCCCTATTTTGACTCATGTTCAGGATCTGTGTTCAGCTTAGGTTGCAACATTATTGAGTCTCTGGGCAAAACGAATTGCAGGCTCTCTGCAACGCTTTGTCTCCATTATACGGTACTCCGTGTTTTATGAAAATAGGTTTCCAGGACAGGATGATTCCTTTCCCTCTTGTTTACGTACTCTTATTTTGTTTGCTTATTTCATCTCAGAGGTGAGTGATGGGTGGATAAGAATGATTTCAAGGCAAAACATGAAGCCATCATTCAGATGATTCATGCCTTTCTGTTGTTTTTTTGTCATAACTTTTTAAGTGCTCCTTGCACACACATGCATATACACAATGCAGAAAATACCGGCTGCTTGCTATTCTACCTATTTGCTCGGCAGTATTCTCCACCGCTATAGACTGGCATATGCAAAGCTGTCCCGCTCTCTCATGTCTAGAGGATACGACTCTCCAGAGACAATTAAGCGGGGAGAAAATGTTTTGATTTTCATTTTTTTCGCTTGGTTTGCATATTGTTTCCCCCAGGCTAAAATTTATTAATGAGGTAAACAGGTCATTCCTGCCCCTGTTGCCTTGGGAGGAAGCTTATTGTATATGGATTGACACATAGCGGTCTCTTGTGTCTGCACACACATGCATGGATATATGCATGAGTGCATGCACGCTGTCACACATGTACATTTGCACGCAGCGTGGTGCTGCTGGCTGCTGGCGCAGGCCATAATCTTCTTGGACCCTTGATGTCTTCCCTTGTGCTTGCAGTCCTTCCATGCAGTAAAACGGATTGATCTGACTCACCAGACCCAACGCTCTGCAAATGCATATGCTTACTTCACTGAATAATGAGGTATAATAGCGTCCACCATGTGCAATAAAACCCATGCCCACTTCCCCCTTCCACATCCTCACCTCTCCACCCCCATTCCACTTTACGAGCCAGGAACTCTCAGATCCATGCTTCTGCCTCCTCTCCTCTGCGTGTGTATCTGAAGGAGATCAGATTGCGGTTATGCTGATGAGAGGAGTGTGCTGATATGCAGCAGGTCTGCAGTCTCTGTACTTGCCTGCCCCTACTCCCCCCAGGGTCAGTCCCCCTCCTCCACACCTCCCTCTGGACGTTCTCTGGGAAACATCCCCTATGTTTATCAGGGCTGTTCTGATGTGCCCAAGTCTAGAATTACACGAAAACGATCCTTGTCCTCTCTCCGTGACCAGCATATGATCATGCGTGGGAGACAGGGATAGGCCTCCACAGATGCACCTACCACAACATCACTTATTGATTGCTCGTAGCACATGGCTGTTTTGTTACTTCTTTATGCTGCTTTTCTTGAACAGTATTATGCATCGACAAAACACATTTGCACTCCTTGATTTTCAATAATGTGAAAACCAGTAAAATACATGCATCAACATTCAAAGTGGCAGTGAGAATATAACATCGAAGACACTGTATGGTCCATCACCTAATGCAGCTGTTAGCTTAGTGGCCTGCTTAGTATTGACACATAAGTAAAATACAGGAATGATTAGATTTTTTGCATAATTTAAGCTGTCTCATACTTCGCTTTTTCAGAAAGATTTTATTACCTCCGAGTATGGCTTCCTGCAGAAATCCCCATAAATCATCATTAACAGACAGCCTTGACATCCTGGTCATTAATCACGATAGGGAATTTTCTTTCCACCACTGATCCTCAGACGTTAGATCTACTAATATCCCTTACCTTGCGATGTCAGAGAAGACATGACTAAAACATGCACCTTAAGTAAAAGAGTAGGTTCAAGTTCTATGAGAAAAAAAAACATGAAAGGTAAATTGAGAACTCTAGAGTCTTAGCACATAAATAGGAATGTTCTCCTGCCTGTGAGAAACCTGAATTTGGATCCGACATTCCTGCTTGGAATGTCACTGTTGGGTGGTCCATAGATAAGTTTCGATTGCTGTCATTTTTCCGGTATTGCATTTTTGGCCTTTTTGTTTTTCGTTATTCTTTATTGCTGTCTGAGATTGAGGATGAAAATTCAAAAAGAAAGTTGATGTACACTGTATGTCCAAATGTTTTTAGACATCTGTTCAATGAATAAGGGAAGCTTGTCCCACTTTTGCTCCAGTAATAGCCTCAACTGAGAGGGCTTTTCACTAGATGTTGGAACATATCTTCAAGGATTTGATTGATTCAGTCAGAAGAGCGTTAGTACGGTCAGATACTGATGCTGGATGATTAGGTCTGGATCACAAACACCATTTCAACTCATCTCAGAGATATTGTATGGAGCTCTGTCAGTCTAGAGGATGCAGTTCCATTGCTCCCCAGCCCAATACTGGGGGGCTTTATACCCCTCTTGCTGACGCTTGGCATTGCGCATAATGACTGAAGGATCATGTGCGTCTGCTTTTAATCATCCCATGCTTTTAATGCAGAGATTATTAACGCTGTATTTCCACAACCCAATACCTGTCATCACCTTAAAGTAGCCGAATTCACTAAGAAAGGCTGTCTAAACACTTTTTGACAATATAATGTCTGAGTTGACCTTTCACTGCAGATCATTTTGACCAAATTATGGGACTGAACAAATTGTGGTGGTACTTCTTGTTCTCAGACTCAGAGTTAGAATTACAGAGAAATATAGCTCTAGTACCCTAGCCAATTCATGTGAAATTTCTGCCACAATTTTTGGCACCTCAATGGAAAAATGAATATTTGTGGGTGACATGGCGCAGGATGTTGCAAGATTGTTTTCAACTGTGGTAGATGCAGAAATAAATAGGCAATCACATATTATTCAACTCCCTGCCTGATTGCAATCAGCAGTGTTATTCTCCTGCAGAGCAATCTCCCAGCTGTTTACAGTGGGCTCCACTCAGCACTGAACAACAGGCCTCTTTCCTTCAGAATTGTTACTCCTGCTGTACTATTACACCAGCCCTTTTCCTCGATGGAAACACCAACCTGAGAATATCTCTGTGTGGGCTGTGAGTGCTCTAATGTCACTGTAGGGACTATGTAATGACCCTCTGATAGAAATCCCTTTATTGATTACCTTTTCTGTCTTTTAAACCGTCAATATGGTCAGGTTTAGAGCTCTACTTAAGGATAAGAATGCCTGTGACATAAGTAACGTCCATCCTAGTGGTCTGTTCAAGGGCTGATGGCCATCTGGCCGACAACAGATTGTTCTTTAGCTGTGCCTTGTAATGTTACATTGATGGCCGGTCATTTTAACAACTTCGACACACTCATGCTCATCCTGCTTTTGTTCCATTGACACCAGCCCTGATTTGATGTTATGACTCCTTGTTTTGCAAGTGTGTTTTGGTGGTGGAAGCGTGTCTGACAGACATCTGCCCAACGACAGATTGTTCTTTAGCCATGCTTTGTAATGGTACATCGATGGCCAGTCATTTTAACACCTTCGACACACTCATGCTCATCCTCTACCAGTCCCGATTTAATAGCATGACTCCCTATTTTCCTTACTTTTGTTTTCCTGTCTGTTTTGCAGAATAGCCGGAGAAAAAGTTCGGCCCTTATTCATGATGATTATGCACTTACTAGTGTTATGTGGTAATCAGTCATGCACTCTGGTGAAAGGAGCTGCTGTGATCATTGCTCATTTTTGCATTTTGGAGTCAGTGTGATAAATTCAGACCTCACACTGTCCCCTCGCTCGCCGTCCTTGACACACTTTTCCAAGGTGGACACAGTGACCCCATCAGCTGGCGCTGTCCGGCTCCCCCAGGACAGCAAAGCCCAGCGCCCCTGCTGCATCTATCTTTTACAGCCTCACTGCTTTCCACTCTACTGCCCCCCCACCAACCCACCAACCCCCTTCAAATGCCTTGGGCTCAGCCCTTGATAATACCCTCTCCAGGTTTGATTAATGCATGTTTACTTCAGCAGGTCAAACCATTGCGATGGAAGAAGGGGAGAAATTAAGCGAAAAGGAAAAGTGCAATTACTCAGGACCTCGGCATGGCAGGCTAGGTTAAAGGAAACGTGTATTTCACAGACAAAGGCAGAAAAACTCTTTTTGGAAGCCAAGAGACGTACCTCCTACAGGAAGTCACGGTTACCTTTCCACCTTGCAGAAGATCTAATGAACATTCTCTTCCTGTGAAGAGGAGTGTACCTTGGCTTGTGGCGGAAGCGTGTTTGTCATGCATCCACACGTGTGTGAGTGGATTAATACTGCGAAGGGATCAAGTGAGATATTTCAACAAGGCTGAGGAGGAGTGAGCTTCCGTGCCAGTTTTTGTGCAATCGCAGGTGGGCGTCGCTGATAGAGAAATAAACAAAAGCTTTCATGCTCTTAAAAAGGTCACGCCGTGAGTCTTTGATACTGACTCATCCTCAGTGTTCAGAGACTGCTTGCTGATCAGGTCGTCCTCTCTGGCGAGCAAGAGTACATGGCATGTGAAAGGCATTCTTTTGTTTATTGTCATTGGAGGTCTTTGTTCGTCTCCATGGAGTCCATGGCCAAAAAGGAAAGGACAGTACATTTTTTCACCACTGTTTCACTTACACTTGTTCTCTTATTCTTAAATGCACCCACCTAAAGACCCGGCAAATATTAACTGATCATTACAGCGGACGCATTGCTGCTCTGTCCCCTTTCTGCGTAGGAGTGATAAGGACACCGAGCCACATGGCGCTCTCATTAGTTCCGAAAGGTAAACACCACACAAAGAATAAGGAACCAGCTAATGATCTCCTGCTCCTCCAGACTAGAAAGACCTCACCGTCAAAACCTCCCACTACCACCCCTGTAAGCAACTAGTGCAAACAAAAAAAAATCCCCACACCTACAGACACACTATCTTCCTCTTACACAACATAATTTTTTTCATCACTTTGGGTCTGCAGTGGTTTTAATTCAAAGCCCACGAAACTGAGTGCCACTGGCGCTGGCCTGCACTTTGTGTTTAATGGTACTGCAGACAAGACATAATGCTGAAGCTTTGTCCAGTCATTAGAGCTGCTGCTTATGCCTTTGTTTGTGTTTTTCCTTCCCATCTGAGGCTGGCGCGAGTCTACGGCTTCAAGGCTGCTAGCGCTAGGGCGGCTATAGCTGTGGTCTCAGTGGACCTGCCTGGTCCAGGAGGCTCTACAGGTGACCTGGAGGTGGCAGACAGGGGCAGTGTGATTGATGACATCATTTCACAGACGGCGGACTCTTCTCCGGCAGCTTTGTGTGACGGTTGCAGCGGGGACGAGATACGGTCTCTGCTCCAGAATTAAAACCGGCCCTTTTTTTGCGCCATGTCCTGAGAGCATCCTTCGCTTGGTGCTCATACATCAAACCCGAAAATCTCCTTGTGTGTCCCTTGTTTTCTAAGTTCTCCCACCAAAATGTTTAACCAAACAGAAACCAAATGTCACGAAGCTCGCCTTGGGCGACTAATATTTTGCAAGCAGGAGGGGAAGACTTTGAGTGCAGCACACACTTTCATCTGCACACTTTTCATTTACACAGTTGGATTGGATTGGAATCCATGAAAAGCAAACCTAAGTGAAAACATGTCTCCCCCGGTGTATGTGAGCATGGCATGTGAGGTCCTGTGCTGGGCTTCGTACGGGCTGACCTTTTTACCACAGCTTTCACGGGTGTGGCGCGGCTTTGATCCCACCGCTAGATTCGTCCACGTGGAGCAAGCATCGTGACATTTCACAGGACACACACATACTGAGAGCTCTCGCTGATCTCAGACATGGCCTTTAAGTGGATTTTTGTATGACATGGTGGTCACATGGTGTAGATAAATTATTCAACTGGATGGAGTGTATTAAAGGAGGAGAAGCGAGCGCTTCCTCTGAACACAAACATGGTATTGTTTTTACTGTACTTTTCTGTTTTTACTGCTGTCATGTTACAAATGTCTATGATTCTATTCACAAAATCATCCACATTTGTATTAGTGGGTTGGAAGGCACTAGGATTGGTGTGGTAGATTCAACATGCTAGTCCTTCTATTTTTGTTTCTTATATCACGGCATGCTTTAATTTCCCATCTTGTGGTCTGTAGCCTGAATCTATATTTTACCAACTGAGAGTACGTGTCACATGTCTCCTGAGTGCACATATATGATAAGTGCATACATAAAGTTACTAGCCATTCTTAGAAACTCCTACCTTCTAGGTCCACTTTGCTGGTGTACAGTTTGGTATTTTTCCACCAGGTAGTGCAGTAGTTTATGGTACATGATCCATGATCACGCATTTTGTTATCATTTCCATGGCTAAGTGAGCCGTACCGTACGTGAGTACCCATGCTGAATCTGCTTACCCTTCTCGCTGCAGTGCTACTGGAACGTTTGGGTGGAGATTATAATAGTGTGAGCTGTTGATTTTTCAAATGCAGTTATTACAGAACTCTTATTTCAGTAGAGTCAGATGGCCCTTATGCAGAGGGAAATGGACACAGGTACTCCCCCAGAGTAGATAGTTCTAGGTTTGTATTTGAAACCATACCGTGCTTCACCATGCTGCCTCGTGAAACTGTAGCCCATTGACAATTTCTATAGTCCTTCATCAATTGGGCTGCATCACGTATTCTATAATATTATAATAGCTTCAGTTATTTAAATGTGCTAAAGCAGAAAGTAATTTGAATAACCGATACTTTTACCATTTTATGAACCATACAAAACAAGTTAAATTGTTGTTTTACAAGTTGTTTTACTGTTGGTTCACAAGTTAAACTGTTCACCAGTAGCAGACAATAGCATGCTCATTAGTAGCATGCAGTCGGAAGCTCTGCATACCGGTGTGTATCTCACATCCTTGTCCTGAATTCATTTCCCAAGAACCCTTGGCCAGAGTTAGCAAGTTAGCATGTTTTCATTATCATGAAAGGCAACACTGTTAACTGTAAAATGTGCCACTGGTTGAATTCAGTTGTGTGCTAGCTTTGTTGCATTTGTTTACGAATATATTTAAGTTTACAAAAAGTCCCACCCAGAATTGTTGATTGACGGCTGTGATATGTATGCGAATACCATGAGAAGTAGGATCAGGACAGGGGTTTAAGATTGGGCATCACACTGGACTAAGCATGTGAGACTTATGCAATTTGAGATGACAATATCAGTTTAAACTCCAGGTCGAGTGCAAATAAGTGTCCTACTGCTCTAGATTGATAGCTAGCTAGTGCTCTTTCACTCATATTTAATACCAAGAATAAATAAGGACATGCTGGCCAGCCAGCCATACTGAAGTGAACAAAATGTTCAGACTGCGCCGGGCGTTAGGGCTGGCATGGCTGGCGTGGCTGAGTTTGTTTCATGCTCTGGTTTAAAGTGGTTTTGAATGCCCACTTCATTTCTCCCCCGTTCACAAGTGCAAAATCTTGGTTTTGTTTCTAAAATGATGGTTAAAGAGATGTTGTTTCCTCTTGTCTCCTGCATTGGTCACCCAAAATCTGGTAAACAGCAGTCCTGTGGTCAGAAACCGATCAATGACGAATCAGGTCAAGAGTGGCTGATAAACCGTGAAGTAACAAATGGGCCACAGTGTGTAGCTGTACAACTTCAGTGCCATGAAAAAGTATTTGCCCCCTTTGATGTCTTCTGTTTTTTTCATATTTATCACCCATTATTGTTTCAGATCTTCAAACAAGACATACAGACAAACTGAGAAAAGACAAGTTTTTATATGATCATGTCATTTAGTGAAGGAAAGATCTGACTAGCCATGTGTGTAAAATGAGTTACTCAGTCAAGGAATTAACCTAATTTATTTGATAATTGGCATAACTACAACTAGACCTTGTAAAATTAGCTTTGTTAAATATAAACATCTCTGTAAACATAAACTTTCCAGCAATGTGAATTAGACTTAAAGGTCTCACCAGTCAGCACATTATGCCACACTCAAAAGAAGTTGTAGGAGAGGAGAAAGAACGTTAATGAAATGTATCAGTCAGCACAGGGTTACAAAGCCATTTGTAAGACTCTGGGACGCTAGCAAACCACAGTGAGAGCCATTATCTCCAAAAAGAGAAAACTTGGAATAGTGGTAAATCTTCCTAGAAGTTTCTGGCCTTCCAAAATTCCTTGAAGAGCGCAGTGACAACTCATCCATTGAGGCACAAAAGAACCCCAATGAACACCTAGAAACCCACAGGCCTTGCTCACCTCAAATAAAGTCAGCGTTCATGATTCCACCATTAGAAAGAGACAAAAATTGTATCCATGGGAGAGCTGTAAGGCTAAAACAATGGCTGATGAAGAGGAACGTAAAGGCCTGCTTCACATTTTCCAAAAAGCATTTTGATGCCCATCAAGTTGGTGAAGATGAGATGAAGGTAGAACTGTTTGGATGAAACAGGTCCCTTTACATCTGGCATAAAGCTAACACAGCATTCAACAACAACAACAAAAAAAAAGTCAAACAAATACGGAAGCATGGTGGTTTTCCATGGTGTGATGGTGTAGGGATGCTTTAGACAACTTGCAATAACTAACAGAACCATGAATTCTGCTCTCTACCAGAAAATCCTGCAGGAGGTTGCCCTGTCGTCAGTCCGTGATCTCAGGCTCAAGCTGAACTGGGTTATATAGCCAGACAGCAATCTTAAGCTCAAAAGCAAGTCCACTCCGGAATGGCTTAAAATGAAAGTTTTGCAGTGGCCTAGGCCTGACGTGCAATAATTTCAACTGTTTTATACAGTATGTTTCATATTTATTATCACAGCCACTGCTGTGTTACACTTACTGTGTTTGTAAGAATTTAAACTTGCACATATTGCAAATTTCTCTTTTTTGTCTTACATTATTAGTGTTTGTTCTTTTAAATAAATGGTTGCAACTGTAACAACTGCAACTTCCCTCTGGGATCAATAAAGTACTCTGATTCTGATTCTGATTGAACCCCGCTGAGATGCTGTGGCAGGATCTTAAAAACGCAGTTCATGCTTGAGAAAATGCATTTAATGATAATTGAAAAACCAGAAGTTGTGTTTCCTCATGTTCTCTATGCCTTATAATACATTTTGTATGGGGATCTGAAACCATTTAATGTGACAGATATGCAAAACAGAAGAAATCAGGAGGAGACGACCGCTGTATATGGTGGTCCTAAAGCGCTCTGTGAGTGTGACTTTAGTGTTTCCAAAAGAGTGAACCATGAGTTTATGAATATACATGCAACTCGCTTGCATGCAGCAGCAGCTAGTGCTGTAGCACTCCGCTCTCATATGATCATCGGCTCATTCTTCTCTACTGCTGCACCTTTTTGCAGAAGCCTGATGAGTTATTTAGCAACTTTTAACTACTCCAATTATGCAGATTACACAGCGATTACTTATCATGGTCACTGTAATGCAGAGGGTTAGACAGCCAACATATTTTTTTCCCGCTAATGCATCTTGGCATTGTCTACTTTTGTGGGATGACTCATTGGGCCGATAAGCGGGTAAATCGATATTTTGACTTTCGCCAGTGTTTTTTGTCTTACAGGAAAAGTGACGGTAATGGAGGAAGACTGTAAATAAGTGGAAGGGGGGGGTGTTCTTGACAAATGAATCCATTAACATTTCCCTGTG
Source organism: Pygocentrus nattereri (assembly GCF_015220715.1). NCBI lineage: Eukaryota > Metazoa > Chordata > Actinopteri > Characiformes > Serrasalmidae > Pygocentrus > Pygocentrus nattereri. The sequence continues at coordinate 9,292,239 of NC_051228.1, read as the reverse complement.
TCGCCTGGCGCAGAGATTTGCCGTTTATGGGGCACAAAAAACAGGCCCGTAAATCTGGCCGGCTGTCCGCGGAGTGCCGCGTGAGCTGGTGCCCTGAAATATGCTGCCCATGATGCAGCACTTTATCTCACCCAGAAATGGCATCTTTATCTGCCGAAATTAAGTTTTGATTCCTTGCCACATACGGTGCCGCAAATCACTTTTAACACTGATATCAAGAGCCGCAGTAAAATATGCCTCGGGCAATGGAGAACGGGGTGGGGAGGGGGGTTATTTTGTAGCATCCTCTGTTGTCTCCAGCCAGGATTCTTCCCACTGCCGCTCACCCTGATTCACCAGAATAATCTGTCTTCTTCTCGCTGAGGAAAGGAGGGGGAGCTCTAAAAAAGGGGATCCAGTCAAGGTTTATGGGCAGAATAAATTTCCAATTTAAATTTGATTTTTAAAAGCGGTATATCAAAAATAGGTTAGTCTGACTCCTGTTTCAGTTCACTGTGCAGAGCATAACAGCACGGCTTGGACTCAGCAGTTTTTTGGGCCCGGGAAGATTGATGGAGTATCTTCAAGGACGGCGATTGTTCATGCAGACTGTTAATGTCTTTGTTAAGCGAGGAGTGGAGCTATCAGAGCGATGACTGACAGGCTTTCCATCATTAAAACACATCTGAGTGGCAGGGGCTGTGCAAATGTACCCGAGGATATAGAGGCCGGGTAAATGTTCTACTGCAATATCCGGTTCAGAAGGAACAGAAGCTTGCGCCGTGATCCGTCTCTTTGTTCTGTCTACCTCCTAGTGTGCCCTCCCGTCTCTCCACACCCTTGTCTGATTAACTCTGGCACAATTCATTAACGTATAATGGATGTTTAACAGTTTTACCACCATGTCAATTAAGAGAGAAAACTTCTGGTAAAAGGTGCACTCCCATTTGTTTCTGCTTGAGTGTCTTTCTTATTGGAATGCATTTATCTTGCTCCTTCTTGGGCCTATGCTTGTCCATTATGCAGTGAAGAATATGGTAATCTTATGGGACGGCAGTCACTTGATGCACTTTTAACACGATTTGTTCTGGGGTTGTTCGCTTGAATACCTGAGAGAGGCGTAAACCCTTTTTTTGCTGTAAAGTATATATATAAAACGGAATGGAACAGTCTCGCAAAAGCCGGGTTTATGGAGTAGAATAAGACCCTGGTTGGGAAAACCAGAAGATAAGGCTGTAGTCGTCTGTGGCTTTGCCTAATGTATCAAATGCCGATGGTTTTAAAGCTGCACAGTATTAATTGTGCCCTCTAGAGGGTCTGCTAAGTCGGAAAGCGCATGGGCGCACGTACCATTTTAAGTCCCTGGCACTTTCTCATCTTTCATTAGTAACACACCTCTCTCATTTGAAGTTCCAAGTAAATAAATATGTTCACAGAGCAATAAATGCAAGGATGTGCTCCAACCCACTGAGTGTATTATTCAGCCTTCGAAGCTTCCATATACTCCCACCGGGTTTAGTCACCTTAGTGCGGCAAAATAAACATATTTTAGAAATTAGACCTGCATGACATCTGCATTGATATTCTGCTTTATGAAATGAACCTGAAAATAACACTGGAAGGGCAGGCGAAAAGTAATAATAATAGTAATAATAAGAATAATAATAAAAAAACCTATTTCAACCAAAAATGCATTTACCTGAAGCAGATGGAATCACATTTATTGTCAAATTACCATGTTAATTTCGGAAGACCAAGCATATAATAACTGTTTTCACTTTTGCAGCCAAGTTTTGATTGGTTTACCTGAATAATGCGTGGCATGTGACCCATGGAATGCTTGGTGCCCACCAGTCCATCATGGGCACAGCCGAAAAGCAATTTTCCCGCTGTTCCTAATTCAAATTGAAATGCCAGTAAGATGTCAGCCACTCATTGACATCATTGTTCATCCCTCAAAAGGTGAGCTGATGAGAACGCCAGGCTTCTTTAAATTACATTTAAAAAGAGCCCAATTTGGCACTCAGTCTCGTTCATCACAAGACTGATTGCCTCTGCCTCGTTTGGAAATGAAGGATAATGTAACGAGATGCTTGAGGTTTTTTAATGTGGACTAGCTTCGCACTAAAACCCTATGATGTACAGTGACGTGAAACAAGCATTCAGATGCTTTTTTATGATTTAATATACTTCCAGTAATATCTTTTTACTTTATACTTACAAATTTAAAACTTCAGGTATTCATACATTAATAACATTGGCATTCTGTTGCAAAGTCAATGTTGGTAAATATAGTTTTGGGACATCAAAAGTAAGAAATAATTCACTTTTTTCAGGATTATGGTTCAGTTGTGACCCATTCTTTTCGGCAAGCCATCTTCATTTCCCCCAGGTTACAAAGGTCCCTCTGATTAAACTTGCATTGTCAAATCCTCCATACATTTTCAAGGGATTCAAGTCAACAGATTGGCCAGAACATGCAAGCAACCTCACCTTCTTTAGAAACCAGTCTTATGTTGGTTGTATGTTTGGGATCATTGTCTTGCTGAAACATCCATTTTCTGCTCAGATTCAGTTTCATGGCTGATTAAATTCTCCTCTAACGTATTCTGGTTCATGACTCCATTCATGATTCTTTCAATGATGTGTAATAGCCCATTACCATTTACAAAGAAGCCTGCCCCATATCATGATGCTCCCACCTTCATGCTTCACTGTCAGTATGGTGTTTTGGGACCATATGCATAACCCTTTCTTCTCCAAACATGATGAGCTGAATTATTACCAAAAACTTCTATTTTGAGTATATTCTTCTAAATGGTTTCAAGTTTGTGTACATTTCTGTGCTTCTGTTTTAATAGAGGAGATTTACATGGGGAGATGTTTGAGGTGCAGTTCCTTGCTTATTTTTCTTTAACTGTTGCTCTGCAGCTCTTATCGAGCAGATGCCAGCTTCCCTCTTACATCCCTTAGAATTAGTCTGAGAGCACACGGTGAACTCTTGTATGGTGCAACTGTACATATTACCATTTTACCAAACCAGCTGCACTAACAGGGATGTTTAAGATCTTTGTTAGGGCTCTGTAGCTTTTTCCATTCAAGGGTTAGTGAATAATGTTGTCCAGGAGAACTTTAGGAAGTTCCTTCACCTTCACCATGATTGCTACTTATGTGAAAAGTTCACAAACAATGGCTTTGTTGCAATTTATGCAAAAAACATTTTTGCAATATTAATACACTATATTGCCAAAAGTATTCACTCACCCATCCAAATCATTGAATTCAGGTGTTCCAATCACTTCCATGGTCACGGGTGTAAACCAAGCCCCTAGGCATGCAGACTGCTTCTACAAACAATAGTGAAAGAATGAGTCGCTCTCAGGAGCTCAGTGGATTCCAGCGTGGTACCATGATAGGATGCCATGCTACTAAATATTCCACAGTCAACTGTCAGTAGTATTATAAAGTGGAAGCGATTGAGAATGACTGTAACTCAACCACAAAGTGGTCAGCCACGTAAAATGTAAATGGATGCTGAGACGCATAGTGTGCAGATGTTGCCAACTTTCTGCAGAGTCAATCATTACAGACCTCCAAACTTAATTTGGCCTTCAGATTAGCTCAAGAACAGTGTAGAGAGCTTCATGGAATGGGTTTCCATGGCCGAGCAGCTGCATCCAAGCCTTACATCACCAAGTGCAATGCAAAGCGTCAAATGCAGTGGTGTAAAGTGCCGCCACTGGACTTTAGAGCAGTGGAGACGTGTTCTCTGGAGTGACGAATCATACTTCTCCATCTGACAATCCTATGGATGAGTCTGGGTTTGTGGTTGCCAGGAGAACAGTACTTGTCTGACTGCATTGTGCCAAGTGTAAAGTTTGGTGGAGGGGGGGATTATAGTGTGGGGTTGCTTTTCAGGAGTTGGGCTCGGCCCCTTAATTCCAGTGAAAGGAACTCTTAATGCTTCAGCAGACCAAGAGATTTTGGACGATTTCATGCTCCCAACTTTGTGGGAACAGTTTGGGGATGGCCCTTTCCTGTGCCAACATGACTGCGCACCAGTGCACAAAGCAGTCCATAAAGACATGAATGACTGAGTTTGGTGTGGAAGAACTTAACTGGCCTGCACAGAGTCCTGACCTCAACCCTATAGAACACCTTTGGGATGAATTAGAGCGGAGACTGCGAGCCAGGCCTTCTCATCCAACATCAGTGTCTGACCTCACAAATGTGCTTCTGGAAGAACGGTCAAAAATTCCCATAAACACACTCCTGCACCTTGTGGAAAGCCTTCGCAGAAGAGTTGAAGCTGTTATAGTTGCAAAGGGTGGGCCGACATCATATTAAACCCCATGGATTAAGAATGGGATGTCACTCAAGGTCATGTACGTGTGAAGGCAGAAGAGCGGATCCTTTTGGCAATATGGTGTGTAATTTAGAACTTATATTTATTTAACCTGATGTGTGGGGATATATATACATATGTGTATTGGAAGTATATTAAAAAATCCAAAAGTATCTAAACACTTATTACACAGTAGAAGGGTTGTTTTGTGATATGTCCAACTTTAGAAACTGTGAATTCATTTCCTAATGGAATATTGTTAATAAGCTTGCAATAAAAGGATAATAATAAGCCATTGCACTGTAATTACAATGTAAAACCTATGCCCTTCAATCAGACTTGCTGTAATCATATAGCGTACTTATAAAGAATGTGGCACGGAATGAGCTACCCTTTATGACACACATTTTTAGTGCGGTGTTCTGGTTGATTAAGATGGCAGCTCTGAGGGATAAAGTGGAAATTGCACTAGATGGAGTGGCAGATTAAAGGAGCCTACCTTTGCTCAGCTTGCCGCACTCCTTCTTATTGGGGACATTGAGCAGAGGAAATGATGTCAAGGTGAGTCACCTCTTGCGTTCTATGGGAGCAAAGGGAGGCATTACTCAACGAAATTCCACACATGTTCTTCTCTCCACTCTCACTAGGGAGCCGTGTTTCTTTTAGGTCCAGAAAGCGAGCAGGTCATCAAAGTGGGTTTGCGAGCTTGAGTCCAGCCAAAGCTGTAGCTGTATTGTACGTCTTAAGTAAAGGGGAATTAGGTGTGGATGAGGCTCTGCTTGTTGCTGTTTATAGACTGAGGCCTTGGATATTTCAAAAGTCGATTACCCAGTAGTACTGGACTGAGGCAAAGTTAAAGTTATGATCCAAAGGGGAACACTTCAACCAAACCCTCCAGCGTTAGAATGACTTGATACTACCCTGTGCTTCTTAGAGTTAATACGTAAGTAGTCGTGACAGCGAATGCCAGCTCATGACATCTTTTGTAACACTGTTGTGATGTGATTTAACAAAGGCTGACACAACAGCCTATATCAGTGGCCAGACTTTTTTAAGTGAGCTGTGTTTTATCATGGTCCTTCATAGGGATTTTAAGGCATTGCAATCAAAGGTGGAGAATTAGGGATTATGCGAATGGTATTGGCAGATTGTTTGCTCCAAACACAGAATTGGGAATCAGACCATTGATTATTTTGACTTTATACGATATTATAACTTGAGCTAGGTAAGTGCATTTGAGCTGTATTTCATTGCTGCTGCTACACCTATACACTCCACTGAGTAATATGTGATTTGCAAATTCAACCAACTCTCGCAATATTTACAAGAGCTTGCCATTTTGTCATCACCACATTATTTACATTTTAAAGCCTTACTCTCCAACGTGTGGAAGAACATTTTGCCATATTGCTGAGTTAATCAGAAGTTAAGTGAACTATCTACTGTTGTCATCATATCTTCATCAGTTTAATGATGATTTTGCATTTGAGACCTAAACATTGAGCCAGACCATCTTTTTGAGCCTGTGCATCTGACATTAATAGGTAAAGACGTAAGATGTGGTCTGAAAAAGTCCCATGAAATCCAACCCAACACTTCTGACCTTTACATTTTTATTTCAGTCCAAGTGTGCAATCTTGGACTCCAGGCCATGGATGGCTATGGCATCATCGGAAATTAATCTTGCATTCTACCTGCAATACACTGTTAGAAATAAAGGTTCTGTACAGGTGCGTTTTTCATACAATGTAAATGTTGCCTCAAAGGTACAACAGTGGTTTTAAGATCCAGTTATGTACCTTAAATATGTTTTTTTTTAGGTGAAAAGCACGTTTTATACCTTTTTCATGACCGAATGTTTTAAAACAGAACAATAAAATAAAAAGCCTGGAGACGAGATGGGGTGTGTGGAGTCAGTACAATTATGGTACAATTATGTTCCCTGACTAAAGGTACCGAGACGTAGCCTTGAGGGTCCTATCCTGGTTACAGTGACAGTCCCATACCTTTTTTTCTGAGAGTCTAGTGTCAATGTTTTGATGGCTGCTCAGAAATGTACCGTGAACTTGTCTTTCTATGCACGTTTATGGACAAATTTGCACTGTTGTTGCAAAGAACTTTAGATGCCTTATTCAGACACTCATTCAGGAGTAGGCCTGTGCGATAGGGTGGGGTTATTAGGGTGAATATCACCGGTGATTGACAAGTACCCTTAAAACCAAGCTTTAAAGGTTGATAACTACCTTGTTGGGAAAGTGAATTGAGAATGAACTTGTTTTAGAAGTGCCCCAGGCCTAGTTCACTGTGCTACTGGATGTTCTACCAAAATAAGTTTCGTTTACAGCATTGCAAATATTGCCACCAATATTAAGAAAAGCAAGAATGAGAAAGGCCCACAGATCCTTCTGAGGCAGCCCGCAACAGTATGTTCATTGTGCTAAATAGCCAGTTGCGTCTGACTTGCAATGTAGCACTTACTTTGATTCATATTATTTAAATTGGAAGCTGATTTTCCTTTTAAGGAATTAAAATGCCAGCTCTGCCCATTATAGAGCAAATTAGGTTATTAACATTGCAACTTTGGCTAATAGAAAGTACTGGAAATGTGCTAGTGTGCTTTATGTGTTCATTTAGCCACAAAGTATGAGCTTCCGATTAAAAAAGGCTAATAACAATCAGCCAGAAAAATGGCTTATTTACGTTTATTGCTTAAAACATAACTAACTTGGTAATGAGGGCTACAACTACATCAGTATAAATCAAGCTGAAGGAAAAAATAGTGGAACCCCTGGACAGCTTGAATAGCTATTGTTGTTTTCCTATAGTGTTTAAATGTAATTACACAAATACACTAATTACATAGTTAATCAATGGTAATCAATTTACATTCCATATTGACAAGTAGAGTCTGCAGTTTGGCAAGTTAGAAGCTTGTTTAGTTTGTTCTGATGTCAGAATGTTTTTTATTACACCAACAAGACTAAATGCACAAGAACTTTTCATCAGATTCAAATCATAATGTGGTGTCTCCTCTTCATCTCGCAAACACAACGGCAATATCAATTTATATTGTAGAGTCTGCACTCCACCAAATTTCTCCACTTGTTTCAATGAGCTCAGGGTAAGAAATAATTAAACAAAGCGTAAGGAAAATCATTTCAAGGCTCTATTCCGTTGGGGACCTATGAGAGTTAAAGCTCCCAAAATTGCTGAAGCAGTCAGGCCAGTTGTTGATATTGCCACACTAGAGGCTTTTCACCAATAATGCTTAAAGATCTCTCAATAAAATGTGTACATACATATATACCATGTCCTACTTTGCTAACCTCTTTTGGTAAACTCTGTGGCTGTTTCATTTGGCTCTGAAGGATGGCTTTAATGTCGGGTAGGCCTTTCAAATGCAGTCTAATCATAAGCCATATTATCAGAGTAAAGACAGACGTAGTGCTTTTATGAATACGTCATGACTTGCTGTTCTTTGATGTTGGACATCTTCATGGACACATCTGCATGCCAGCTTCGCAAAACTGCAGTGCCCTTGGCTAGAAGTTCCTCTTCTACATGACCAAAGACCAGCTCGCTTTAATCTTCGTAAGTGACAACTCACAAGACACATTTACATGGAAGGCGGGTATCATCATGGGTGGCCTACTTGTATAATGTTATACGTGACACTGAGGAAGAGAATGTGTTGCATTTCTCAGTGGTGGTTTCTATGGGTTTGCCATTAGAGGGTCAAACTATTCCTTTGTTCGCCACACCACAAATAAAGTCTGAGCGAATCGCTTAATTAAAACCTCGGTGGCATAGATTTGGGGCGTTTGAACTTGCCATATATCTCACATTCCAACATAAAATCTGTCATTGAGCTTCGTCTAATAATGTTAACTATGCTAACAATAAAAAATGTTAGTGATCTTAACTATTTTTACTTAATTACTAACATGTCATTTCATCAAACGTAGGATACAGCTGTGACATTGGGGTAAAAATGTCATTGAAAGAAATGGACAAAAAGAATGTAAACTGAATGTACTGTCACTCATTTTGTATTACTTACATTTAAACTGTAAGCAGAAAGTACATTTGGAGGCAAATGTTATTTATTATATCACTCATAATGTAATTACTTATGAAATTATGTAGTTACGTTTCAATAAGTATGGACAGCAAAGCGACAGTGATACCTCTAGACTTCTAAGAGTAAACCATTCACAGATGAACATTACCCAACATCAAAGAGCACGCCTTGACTTACTTACAATAGCAGGACGTCTTATTTGCTTTGAGTTTATGGTTTAGTTTTACTGTCTTTGAGAGGCCTACTGTACACTAAAGCCTTGCTTACATCAGGACTTGCTGAAACAGCACTGTGGTCAGGACTGAGTTTACTACAAGATAACATGGTACACATATTACATCCACATTGTATCATTTTACTGAGTAGCATTGTAGATCAGGGGTGTCAACCTCAGCCACTAAAAGGGCCATATTAAAGAAATCTTAGCAAAGCCCTCTGTTTTTTTTTATATCATTTTACTTAACATTTTGCATAAACATTTTGTTTATTCAAAGTATGCCAAAACTGAGACAGCAAAAAAGGCATTAAATATGTTTTCATTCTAACTCTAAATAAAAATGGTTTTACATTGTTTTTTTTAAACTGCCTAAACTAAACACCAGTTATCTTTTCTTTTTGTGTAACCGCTGGCCCATAGATTGTTGTTTGGGGGGGCGCTGGGGCTCAGAACGCACACTGTAGTGCATCTCAGGGTGAAACGGGCTACTAAGAATAGAAAATTAAAATAATTCCGCTTGCAGACCAAATCAGGCCAGTGACATTCATGACATGAGCTGTAGGTGCTGGTAGGACTCCTCTAAGACAATACAAACTACTGGGCTACCTAGTTTAGCATTTCTAAAGGCTAATGCCTACACAACACCAAAACGTAACTGTGAATCCATTAACTAGTCCCACTAGGATCTCATGGCCTTTGTGATTGTTGCAGGCTAAAATGCCTGATTTTGCAGTGTCTTTTCTCACTTTTTGTTGCAATATTTGCAATATTGTACAAACTAAGCTTTTGCTGCTTGAACACTCAATAGCATCAGGTAACTAATCCAGGCCTGACACATATCTAAAAACAATTCTGCAATGTTTTCTTGTTAAAAATAATCAAGATTATCCTTATATACACTCACCAGCCACTTTATTAGGTACACCTTGCTAGTAAAAGGTTGGACCTCCTTTTGCCTTCAGAACTGCCTTAATTCTTCGTGGCACACTTTCAACAAGGTGTTGGAAACGTTCCTCAGAGATTTTGGTTGGTTATTTGAGTTGCTGTTGCCTTTCTATCATCTCGAACCAGTCTGCCCATTCTCCTCTGACCTCTCACATCAGCAAGGCATTTTCGTCCACACAACTGCCGCTCACTATTTTCTCTTTTTTGGACCGTTCTCTGTAAACCCTAGAGATGGTTGTGTGTGAAAATCCCAGTAGATCAGCAGTTTCTGAAATACTCAGACCAGCCCGTCTGGCACCAACAACCACACCACATTCAAAGTCACTTAAATCCCCTTTCTTCCCCGTTCTGATGCTCGGTCTGCACTTCAGCAAGTTGTCTTGACCACCTCTACAAGCCTAAATGCATTGAGTTGTAGCCATGTGATTGCCTGATTAGCTATTTGTGTTAACAAGTAACTGAACTGTACCTAATAAAGTGGCCGGTGAGTGTATATGAGTATATATATTATCTCTCTATTCTCTTTCCCAACAAGGCAGTTTTCATTTTTGAAGCTTCGTCATCATGTCACTTGTAAATCATCATTGGTATCTGTTTACATAACCCTATCAAACAGGCCTAATCCTGGACTATTCTCTGCACAAAGCATCTAATTGTCTTTGCAATAATAAATAGCACAATATCGTCCATAAACGTGCACAGAAACTCATCTTACATTTCCTGATGGGAAAAGTGACAATTGCTGATTTTCAACAATTGGAATGGGTTTGCCTAGTCTTTAGCTGAAACATTTTTTGGCAAATATGATCATCTCTGCATGGCTTCCCGGCTTGTCACACAAAGGATATGGCTCACAATAATTATCAAGGCTGTTACACGATTTGTTAAAGTGGAAGTAATGCAGTGATTACATTTACAACATAATAGCAGTACATGTGTCTTTGCTTTGAATGAGGCCTATCAGACATTAAAACGCCCATATTGTGGAAAACCCAATTTTCCTGACTTTTTAACAGAACAGTAAAATGACAGGCTCATTGCTTTTCTTTTATTGTATATTCATGCTCAGATCTTTATTCTTTATTCATATTGCTCTATTATTGTTTTACTATACAGTGTCACAACAGAGTATGGGTTCCATACACCAGTTTTGGTTCCCCTCAAGGTTTCTTCATCTTGCTTTTAGGGAGTTTTTCCTGCTTCTGATGCTCTTGGCTCGCTCATTTGGGCCTTGGACTTGGATTTTCTGTAAAGCTGCTTTGTAACAATGCCCCTTGTAAATAAAGCTATATAAATATCCAGACTTGAATGGGTAGCTGTCACGATTGGCCCCTCCCAGTCCTGTCCATGTGTTCATGGTGTGTTTTGATCTTTCTTGTGCATTTGTTTTGGTTTAATCTAGACCCTTGTTTCATGTCTCCGCCCATGATTGTTTTCACCTGTTTCCTGCCTGTCCCTCGTTTACCCTTTGTTATTTAAGTCCTGTGTTTGCCCTTAGTATTTGCTGGTCTTTGCTTGAATCTTTGTTTGTTATTTGCTGTGTTGTATGTTCTGCTTGTTCTGTTGCATTCTGGTGTCTGTTATGTCTGCCCCCCAATCTCTCCGTATTGGTTACTTGAACCAGGACTGTTACGATGATGACCCTGGATTTGTCCTTAATAAATCTCACTTATCTCAGCATGTGCGTCCGCCTCCTCGCTTCCTGTTACATAAAGACCAGTCACCTAAGGACGCAGTGAGAAAGCGAGATACTGGTTTGTGGTTGTTCCATTAGGACGAAACTCCGGCTGTTTCCACACAGCCTGAGTTACCCGCGTCCCAATGCCACCCTGCCACTGAGAGAGAATCCCCTGGCACTGAGGGAACACGAGCGTCTCGTCGATCCTGTAAGAAGGCGAAGGACCATCCCGTCTTCTGTTTGCACGACGAGAGCTCAGGTAAGCGCCTTGGGTCCACCCAGCTTGAACAACGCTGCAGGGAGGAGCGACGTCGAGGTGAGACGGATGGAGCATACAGATAACCTGTACTGTAGTACTCGGCTCGTCCTCAAGCGCCAATGCGAGATGCCAATCCCTCCAGTGGGCTTTGAGAATGGCTGAGTGGGTTCTGTGTCTGTTTTTTCCTCCAGGTTGGAGCAGCGGTACCCAGCTGGAGTTCCTGATCCCGTGGCCGCACCCCGCGGCACTCCTGATCCCGTGGCCGCACCCCGCGGCACTTCTGATCCTGTGGCCACACCCCGCGGCAAGCCTGATCCCGTGGCCGCATCCTGAGGCAAGCCTGTGCCTCTGGACCCGCCACCAGTTGCCACGCCTCCGGACCTGCCGCCAGTCTCTGTGGACGTCGTTGCAGGCCTGCCCGCCCCCGTGGACATTGCAGTCTCTTTGTTCCCGCCCTTCCCACCCTCACCTGTGTCTGTTTCCCGTGGGCCTCCTGTTCCTGTGTATGCTGTTCCCCATGGTCCTCCCATGTCTGCTGTTCCCCGTAGGCCTTCCATTCCTCCTGTGTCTTCTGGGTCTCCTGTTTCTATTCCTGCATTTTTGCCTTCCTCTGTCCCTGATGTTGTCTTGTTCCCTACTGTTGTGTCTGTGTCCGTTCCCATTCCTGTTGTTGTTCCTGTTCCTGTTCCTCCTTTCGTTTCTGTCCTGGTTTCTGTTTGTATGCCTGTTTCTGTGCCTGTGTCGGTCTTGGTTCCTGTTCCCCTGTCGTTTGTGTGGTCTGTCTTGCATGTTTGTTTTCCTCATCCTGTTGTTCCAAAGGCCGTGTCTCGTTTGGCGCCGTTTTTTGTTGTGCCTCCTCGTCCTCCCTCCGTGTTTCGTCCTTGTTCTGTTCGTGTTTCGTCTGTTCCTGTATCTGGTGTTGTGTCTCCCATTTCTGTTCCTGCTCCAGCTGCTGTTCCTTGTTCTCCGTCTGTGTCTGCTCCAGTTCCGCGTTCTTGTGTCTCTGTTCCTGTTTTGTCTCCTGTTTCAGTGTCTGTGCCTTTGTCTTCTGTTCCTTGTTCCCATGTTCCCGCTCCTGTGCCCATTTCTGCCTCTGTGCCCGTTTCTGCCTCTGCTTCTGTGCCCATGGTTCCTGTTCCATGTTCATGTCTCCGCCCATGATTGTTTTCACCTGTTTCCTGCCTGTCCCTTGTTTCCTGCCTGTCCCAATATTTAAGTCCTATGTTTGCCCTTAGTATCTGCTGGTCTTTGCTCAAATCTTTGTTTGTTATTTGCTGTGTCGTATGTTCTGCTTGTTCTGTTGCATTCTGGTGTCTGGTATGTCTGCGCCCCAATCTCTCCGTATTGGTTACTTGAACCTGGACTGTTATGACAATGACCCTGGATTTGCCCTTAAAAAATCTTGCTTATCTCAGCACGTGCATCCGCCTCCTCACTTCCCATTACAGTAGCACTGTCGGTTTACAGCAAAAAGGGCCTGGGCTCGATTCCCCAGCCGGGCAACCAGGGTCTTTTCTTAAACTGTCTCTAGGTGTGAGTGTTCAGAATGGTCCTGTGTGTAAATGTGTAGGTTTGAGTACCCTGTGGACTGCGGACCTGCCGAGGGTGCTTCCTGCCTTCTGCCCAATGAGCTCTCTTCCAGCACCACATGAGACCCAGGAGGATTAGCAGCTTAGATGGTGAATGATGAAGTATTTAAGCATGGCTAAAGTTTCAAAGCATATTGTTCACTCCCAAATCACATATAGAAACTAAGCTGCATAAACAGCCTGTTTTTAATACATTGTTTCTGTGACGTCAAAAAACCCAAGCCATTTGCATATATCTGCCTATGAAAGAACTTGTAGAGAGGAGAATTACCACTCTCTACTGTCTTCTGGGTTTCTCAAACACTAGAGGGCGCTCTCGAGCAAGCCCAAAATGACTGGGCTAAGATGGAGCATACAGATACGTTTTATTTGCTGTTTCAGTGAAATACAACCTTCTACTATCTATAATTAAATGAAAGTTTTGGGCAAGTGATTTGTAACTATTTCAATTTTTCGTTTTTAGTCGTTTAGCTCCTTTTTCTCTAATTCACTGAGGACTTGCATGTGGGCGCCCTCTGGTGTATTGCAGTCCTGTTTTTGATATAACAGGAGAAATAGGAAGAGGCCAGGCTCCTCATAAATCGGCTGTGCCTGTATATCCTACAGCAGTTTAGCGTGGTGTATTTCACGGTGAAGTCCTAAAGAGTGACTCAGTCCAGTCCGCTTTCTGAATGAAACACAATGCAAGGCAGCAAATCAAAACAGAGATCATTTACATATATTAGTCCTAAAGGTGCAGTAAAAAAAACAGCCTGTTTAATTCTAAGGGATAAAGAGAGGTATGAAAATGGTTGTGCGGAAAAGAATTATGTTGTAAGTGGACCTTTAAAACAGTTTATTACCAATAGTTTACATAGTGCATTGATCTTTATCATTGTAGATGGTTTAAGACCTCTTCTACAGGAATACCAACAGCTTGCCTGATTGTTCTAGCAAATTCTGGGAGCTTTAACATGTAGATTAGACTAAAATGTGACTGTTTAACCAAAAGCAGATGGAAATGGAATGTTTGGTTATGTGTTGCTGCAAATGCAGCCGTATAAATGTAGCATGCACCCAAAGATAGGGAAGATTGATGAGGGCATATCGCTAGACACACTTACCTCTTATCACAGGTTCAGGCATCAGAGTCCGGGCCCCACGGAGCAAAATCTGCACACTCACTTCAGTTATCTTGGCTTGTGGCTCTCTTCCTGTCATAATTATCGATTTTGTCTCGTCAGTGGAGATCTTTTTTTCAGCAATTAGCAAGCTAAATGAATATCAGGAGAGCAACGATAAGGAGAGCAAATGTACTTAAAGGGGGGAAAAAGGGTTTCAGTGATTAGATTCCTGAGAGGCTTGTTTCCCCCCGTCTGCTCAGTGCTATAGATCAGACTCAAGGGTGAAACATTAACAAGAAGAAAGCTGCTTCCACACAGCCTTTGATGAACTTAATATGGTTGCTGTTATTGTGGAAAATGAGAGAAACTGTGTCAAGAATTCATTATAAATAAGGTGCAGTACATTTGCTGCAGCACTTGAAAACATGGCAGGTGTTTAAAAGCAAGGAAGGTATTCATAAATACAGAAAAGTTCATTATGTACATATTTCTGACCCAAGTAGGAGTGTTCCAACTTCCAACAAAAAACACCACACATATAATTGCAATACCCATTTCTCCATATATTAGGTAGTACATAAACAAATCCGTAGTCATCAGTCACTATGAAATCCTTTGAAAAAGTTTGCCAACAGATCTAAGCAATTTTTTTATGCTCATTGTCCATTTTTCAGCTCATTTTACCCTGTTCTTCAGTGGTCAGGACCCCCATGGACCCTCACAGAGCAGGTACTATTTGGGTGGTGGATCATTCTCAGCACTGCAGTAACACTGATGTGGTGGTGGTGTGTTAGTGTGTGTTGTGCTGGTCTGCGTGGATCAGACACAGCAGTGCTGCTGGAGTTTTAACACCTCAGTGTCACTGCTGGACTGAGAATAGTCCACCAAACAAAAATATCCAGCCAACAGCATCCTGTGAGCAGCGTCCCTTGACCACTGATGAAGGACTAGAACGCAAACTGTGCAGCAGATGAGCTGTCGTCTCTGACTTTACATCTGTAAGGTTGGGGTGTCTAATAGAGTGGACAGTGAATGGACACAGTGTTTAAAAACTCCAGCAGCACTGCTGTGTCTGATCCACTCAGGCCAGTGCAGCACACACTAACACACCACCACGTCAATGTTACCACCCAAATAGTACCTGCTCTGTGAGGGTCCATGGGGGTCCCGACCACTGAAGAACAGGGTAAAAGGGGGGTAACAAAGTATCAGAGAAACAGATGGACTACAGTCTGTAACTGTAGAACTACAAAGTGCAGCTATACATTAAGTGCAGCTGATAAAATGGACAGTGAGTGGTCATAATGTTATGCCTGATCAGCGTATGAACACCTCAGTCTTAATCTCTAATCAGAATGTATTCAGTCAGATCGGCAAAAATCTTTGCATAAGCATAGTAATTGACATTGACAGTCATTGAGCTGGTTGAGAGACGTTTTGTATGTATTTACAGGAGAGATTTGGGTGTTTATTGACTTCCAGTGTTAGCCTCGTAGCTTGAGCACTAAACTAAGGAAGCAAAATGTCTTGGCTGAATGACTATCTGAGGTCTAAGTGGAAAATTGCATTGATCTTTCATCAAACCTTTCCATTAAGAACATCCAAACCAGTATCTGTAGTAATACATACGTACATTCTGTTATTAAACCCTTAGAATTCCAGGCTTTATTACATACTAAGTCTTATTATTCATTAACTAGAGGGACTTCAGTGCAAACTCACTGAGCTGTCCTTGGGTTATAGAAGCGTGTGATAAAACTGGGCTTTTAAACCCCTTTTAAAGGGGTTGTGTTCATTATGTTCACAAATCAGTTTTATCAGTGATGTTTGTGGGTCAGTTTTCACCCTGTATGGCTAAACCATCTCAAAACACTGCTAAAACACATCACTCTGCACTTTCATTTGACCCTACTTGCCTCCAACAACTTAGAAATTGACCTCGTAGTTTACTAATCGTAATTACCTTATTCACCTTAAAATAGGCCCTTTTTCATTACAAAACACACAGTTTAGTGGATTTTACAGGTTTAAATGGCTATTCTGGATGTATGAGCCATATATTCTACTGGAATATCTCATTCGAGCATGTATGGACGTCAGTTAATTTGTGTTGATGACAATGAATCGTCACAATGAAACCAGAAGAGTTTTACTTATTTTTGCTGAAGACCTTGGGGGGGTTGGAGGGGTCCTGGGGTCAATCAGTCTGATTATATTAGCTGTATTAACTCTCTGATTAGCATTCTTGATTGCCATTCTCAGCTACAGTAAGCCTTAATGTTTTATAAAAACATCAAATTAGTGATATTAATTTTTACATATTCATATCATCACTGTTGACGAAGTTTTGTGGAAAAATGATCAATTTTAGAGACTCTGAAACCTGAAAAGGATCTATTTTGAACCGGAACACGATAGGAGGGTTACAATTACAGCAAACAGACACTGTTTTTTCTGTATGGCCTGGCCTGCAAGCATATCTGCTCCTATTACATCTCCGTTTGCAATAATTAAGATGGTAGATGTTCTTCGCAAAAACCACTAAACATACACTGCAGTAAAGCCAATTACCCTAACCCATAAAAGTTAAAAGTGACTGTGGACATGCCTGTCGTTCTTTAGTATCACCGCTGATCAATACATTTGATCAGGTAAAGGTGCAATCCGTTAATCCGTACCTGGTTTTACAGCCAGTCGTTTGTATTTGGATTGGTGAGAGGAGCATGGCACTGGCGAGCGATGTGGGGTTTTTTCCACGCCTGTATTTCGGCAGACCCCGCCTCCAGCGCTAGGATTGGCTAGTAGTTTCGTTGGATTCGTTGTGTGTGGGAACTGCTTGCAAATCCCCGCGCAGGAGGCGAGACAGCACTGGCCAATCCCAGCGGAGGGGGCGGGGCTTATCCGAGAACGGGTGTGTAAAAAAATAACCGCCGCCGTTGAACACTGCGCTTCGAAGCTCTCCATCAGAACGCGAGACGCGCGCGAGACGTTCCTCGTTCGTTGCGAGTGAAGAAGCAGCCGTTAAAAGAGCCGTTAAACAGCCGGAGAGGACGAACTTCAGCACAGCGACAGAGACACTGACTGAACATGACCTTAAAGCTGGAAGGGTGACATTTCTGCACAGATATACTCGCACATAATACAAATATAAGTCGTCTAAACGGCGTCTCTACACTGAGGAGGATTTTTTACACGCTGTTTGAAGGAGGCGGCGGCGCGCGGCTCCGCTGAGGTGATTTTTTAACGAGACATTTCGGATTGAAGCTTCTGTTTTTTTTAGGCAGCTTTGCTTTTTTTACCTCGCCGTGTCCCCAAGTTTGGGCTTCGCCGAAAGCGACCGTGTGAAACCGTCTCCGCGGCGGATTTGCCTCGACTTTTCGTCCGTATCGATGGGGAAAAGTGAAAAGACTGCGAAAAGAAGGCACCGAGGGGGAACTGGATTCTTACTGCAGATGAGCACCGCGTCCGTTCTTGTGCTCGCCGTCTTCGTCCACATCGGTGGAGCTCAAGGTAAGCAGCCGTTTGCTGACCTCCCAGCGCTAATAGACTCCTAACGAGTGACAGCCTGAGGTGCGGAGATAAGCTGCCAGGAGCCCGAGTGAAAAAAGTTCAGACACTTTATGGTTTAATATATCACAAATAAATCTCAGTCCAGTGGAGGAACTTGGTGCTCGCGGTGACACTCAACTTCAGACGGTCACGCTAAACTAGGCTAATATCGCCTGAATAACATTACCGGCTGCGTCCAAACCCGCCTAGCCTACTAGCTAAGACCACCACCACCAGCAGAAGCCCGTTCCCTCGCGCAGTGTGCGGTGTAGTAGGAGTAGAGTGTGGGTTTAGACGAAACTACAGTTTCAGTTCAAAAAGAAATATTTTGCTGCACCAGTCTGACTTAAAAAGCCGAAGTGAATCAATTAGGCTGCTGTGAAAGAAAACTGAGGTAAATAAAACCATTTGAGGTTTTTGATTTTGAGGTCTTGGTATTTTTTTATTTATTATTTTTTATAGCTATTTCTTGGCTGAAGTGCCGAAACTTGGCAGCGCAAACAAAACGGTGGAGCGCGTTTAGCCTCGAATTTTTTAAAATGCTAGCTAGTCGTGTTACATGCTTATTGTTAAAATGACACATACTACATTAATCTGGTAGATATATTGGGTAAAATAATATGCGTTTTTATTATTTCTAAAATAGTAATAATTATTGATATTATCATCATTATTATTATGTGTTATGCAAATAAACGCAGTGGTGCGAACGATTGCTATTGTTCTATGTTAAAGCAAAAAAAAAAAATCCCCAACACGATAGCGTTAGCCTCCGTGTCTTTTCGTGACCACTTTAGGTTTAACCTCACTCTCTGAGATTTTAATATTCATGCTAAAAGTTTTTGAGGAGCTCCGGCGGCTCGCAGCGGAATGGTTCGCGGCGCTGAACGGAGCTGAACCGGCGGTGAAGCGCTTACCGAGCGCGGACTGCAGCAGAGTAGTTAGATGTATATAGTTCATCTTCTCTCTTTTCCACATAACAGTGAAATGCGGTGATGGTGAAGGCTTTAGTCGCGTCGGGTTGACCTTTGATGCCTTAAACATCAACATAAACCCGCACTCATTGGCCCGAGTCATTGCTGTGGTGATACAGGCTGCGATGCGTATCAAGGCCGGACTGAAAATGAGCACAACGCGATTAACGCACATGCGGAGACATTCATGAAGGAATCGCGGCGCTGGAATGGTTTAGATGCAGGTTCGCACTTGAGGCTTCGCTGGCAGGCGTGCTGGCGTCTGCTGCATGCAGTGGAACAGCCAGTATTGTTGGCTGTATATACAGCCAGTATTGTTGATCCTGGAAGCATGTCTGGTGGGAAAAAATGATGATTTCAGAGCCCATAATGGAGCCCTTCAAATAACTAACTAGCATTAAACGATCCTCCAACAGCCTACTACCAAATGTTTCTTCTCGGTAGATAATTACATAGGAAGGCACAAGGCAGTAGGACCCCCGATACCCCTTCTAAAACTGCAGTGCTTCAGGTTTGTGCTTGCTGTGAGACGGAGTTAATGTATATTTTATTAAGACGAGTCTAAAATGATCAGAAATCTAAGTTTTAGGCCATTCCATCGCTTCCTCCTACCTGTTCCCATCAATAATTCAGAATGAAAATCTTGCAGTGCGTATTTTTATGATGGTTGATATTTTTTCTTTTTTGAACCATATTTGTCAGCACTTTGTTTGTTCACCAGTGCATATGATTAATTTCCCCCAAACTTTTCCAGCCTTTTCCAGTTTATGTCTAATGATCTCTAATATATCGAGTTTCTGTGCATGGTATGTTCCAGATGTCGCGTTAAGGCACAAAACGTTGATGCAGCTCTCCTTCATGCCATTTAGAGGAGAGGCTGTGGGGGCCTCTGGTTTAAGGGATGGAGCTGATTGTTATCTGGGTAAACAGTTTCAGCCATCTTCTTGACACACAGGGACAGCGTAAAGACCCTCTCCCCCATTAAAAGCCAGTTTGCTAAATCTCATCCCTAGCAGTGTTTGACATAGGCTTAAATTCTTCCACAGTGGGGTGATGAGACAGTTCTGGTGTGCATTCTTGTCCTGTGCAGGTGGCCAGCTTCTGCTGATCTTGTAGTTATGGAGATTGTTAAAAAAAATGCAATTATATCAAATCCAGGACAGTAAGCAGGGAACTGCACAATGCCCTTTTTGTACTGTTGAGTTTACTCTGTCTCCCTTAGGCCAACAAAGGCATCTGAAATTAGTGTTTATTTTTGTCCAGTTTATTCCTAACAGCATCAACCTAAGACCAAAAACGTTAACGGGATATGGATATTCCATGCGGGCGTAGGTTGGTAGCAACCTTATCCAGTAAGGTGAAGCCCCACTCCTCAGTCCTGCATAGTTAATGAGTAACATGGAAAAGGAGGAAAGCTACCCAGCTCCAGTTTCTGAAGGGCACAGCAGGATGACATAATCCCCCCATTCCAGAACCCCTCTGAGGCCAGTGGCATTGACTACAAAGGGAACACGAACCAGGTCGCACCATGTCCATTAAGAAGTCGATATTGAGAGAGAACATTGTTTGTGTCTAATTAATGGGCCTCACTTTTTTTTAGATACTGATGAGCTGTACACATTCCAAAATCACTTGGGGCTCACTTCACAGCTAAAGTACCTTCCAATTTAGTTATTGCTGTTCTTGAGCAGTCACTGCTGTTATATGCTGTGGATTCTTCTCCTCATTGCACCCTTTCTTTTTTTCCCCTGCTCCTTAGCCTTTTCCATCACCCCTCTAATTTTCCACTCATGATACACTTGTTTTAATCAAGTGTGCAGAATCCAGCTTAGAGTGGATCAGAAACTGAAGTGTTGAATCCCAGCTCGTCTCAGTGTTCTCTTAGCACCTCGGTTTTGCCTTGCTTTAGAGAGAGAGGGAGGAATGGAGAGCAAACAGAGACAGGCTTTTCCATCTAGGGTATAGCAAAATAACTGACATCTCAGCCAGAAGTGTCTCTAAATGTCTGCATCTGAATAAGTGGTGACAGTGGCGTGCAAGTCAAGAGGGAGTTAGAGCGAGTGAAGGGCATGCAGTGTAACCCGGAGAACCCTTAACGGAGTGCGGACAGGATCCTGCCCTGCCGTTCCTCTGGCACCCAGATGGGTGTGTGGATTTTGGGCTGAAGTAGGCCGGCTGTCTGTTTGAGTATGCAGATCCTCTGTGGATGAAAGCCGAAGATGCCAAATGTGCGTAAGCCATTCTTGTACATATTTTTTCACTTTTTTTCTGTTGTTCTCCTGTAGGCTGTGGGTTTTGGCCAGGTAGGATTGTTTCTTTTGTTCCGTGCAGCCTTCGTTGAATGCTCCCATAAAGCCTTTAGGGAGCATCAGGGGAAGCGGTGAGCTCCACATGCAGTGTTCCACACTCGTCATAAGCAGACAAGGTCTCCTTGTTTGTCTTTCTAGTGCATAATAACTGCGAAAAAGCCCAACCAAAGCTAACCCACAGAGCCTGCCGAGTTGGTCATAGCATGAGTTCACTTTTTCCGCGGCACTCCTTTTTCTCTCTCACTTTATTATTTGCCCTTTGAGCTTTGTTTACAGAGGCTCATTTTAATGAAAATGTTTTTATTATTCAAACTTAAGAGCAGAAATGTTCAAAAAAGGCAAACCGACACATGCACATTTATAGTATAACGCACTGTCTACCCGCTAAGTGTAAGACGGCCGAGTAAGCGAGAATGTTATTACTATCATCATTACTCTAACCACTTCCCTCATTGCTGAACAGTGGAGTCTCAGGGGCACTGCTAAGGTTACAGCCATCACGCTCATTCTCCAAGTACGTTCTGAGAGCACAAAGACGGCATTGTGCACGGAGAAGACTACCATGCAATGACCTAGCGCTGTAATGTGTAGGTAATTCCCTTAGGATGACATGATGTAGGGCACTTTAAAGGCCATTTTTTATTTGGGAGGGGGGAGGGGGTAGAGGGGTGGGCATGGGGTCGTGGTGGTGGGGGGGGGGGGCGGGGGGGTTTTGGAGTGAGGCACAGTACATCCATGCACTTACATGTAGGTGGAAATAAAGGTCAGGCCAAGCGGTGTGTCATCAGAAATTCTGGAGCCTTGTCTCCTACTTTATGCCTTGTGGGTGTCAGCATGGCCTGCTGTTTACTGGCCTTCCCCCACACTGAGGAGATTTTTCTGTGATAATTACTGTGAAAAGTAGCTTGCTGAGGCTGCAGCTCTTCCCCTTGACGTCACACAGCACTCGGGGCACGGCCGAGATGCATTGCGGTGGGCAAACTGCATTGTTTGTGGCAAAAGTAGCTTCATCCAGCTGTGCAAGGCAGTGACAGTCTATTTCTTCTCTGGTGTTTGTGGAAAAGAAATGGAGTAAGGTGAGGGACTGAGTGCAATTAATCACATACTGTCACCTCCAAAACTACAGGGGAAGCATCAAAGTGCAAGCCATCAGTTCTATTAGCAGTCCATTAGTGGAGGACATCACAAGTACCTACACTTCACAAGCATTCCGGTGTGGAAGTGACTGACCTGTCTGTCAACGGTGTCAATACCTCTCTCTGTAATGACCCATCCAGTTGCATTCACGTCCGAGGTGTGTGTGTGTGTGTGTGTGTGTGTGTGCCTGCAGCTCAGAATTGTGAAGAGTACTACGTTTGAAGCAGTTCTCTGTGTCACACCTGTGTTGTGGCTGTGAAGACATGTTATTCTTTTCCTTTGATGCGATGGTCCTGATTGGCTTTTCCTGTGAAATCCAAACCTGAACGGCTGGGGGCTCTTTGTTTTTCACTCACAGAGGTTCTTCTTCTCTGTGTGGATCCTCTATACCCAATTATAGGCGTGTATCTGAGAAATGTAACTCGCGGCCTTTACTCCGCATGGAGAGGGTAATTGTTATCAGGTAATAGAAAGAGAGATGAGTGTTATTACCAGTTAAGAGGCCTTTTTTGGGTCAGTATGGAGATGAGAATGACATAGCTCCTCTTTTGTAATTTGAAGAACACATTCTGTCTTTTATCTGGTATTTTCTGCCAGTGACTCAACCCAGTGTACAACCACAAATAGATAGATAGATAGATAGATAGCCAGACAGACAGAAATATTATCAATTCCAGAGAGGTTACATAGTTGTTGCAAACTAAATACGTGCCTGTCACACACATATATTAGATGACTAAAGCCCCTGACAACATGATTTTAAATGTTTAAAGTTTTGATTTAATAGTAAATATGTACCGCAGAAATGCCAGCATCATTGTTGAAACTGCAAACCTCATGTTTGAGCCTCCCCTGCAGAAAAATACTTCACTGTACTCTTCTCTGCTGGTCTCTTAATGGCGTGTAAAAAGTGAACAAGCTAGAAAAATGAACAACAAGCTGTCCAATGGTGATTTTAGTGATATATCTGTATATTTCATCTAATGTTCAAGAGCTCAGGCTTTCGTCTTACAACAGGCAGCGTTAGATTACGAACGTATTATGTCCGATATTTAACTGCTCTACAGCACCTACATTATGTCAGTAACCTATAACTAACTGCTGGACCAAATTTCTAAAATGAAGGTCACACAAGCTCCCGTTATGGGTTGGCAGGGTCATATTTGTGGACATGGTGGAGAAATTTCTTGCGTGCATTGTTGTGCACCTTGCCTACAAAGTAAAATTGCAAGGAAGCTGTGAGCCTTGGTAGCTAATAAAATGCTAAGCTGACATATTTTATTCCTGCAGTTATAGTTGACCAAAAACTATCATGCTTTCATAAATTAAGTTAAGCACTTATAGTAGGACCTTGCAACATGTGACTACTCCTGCTCTATATATAATTCTAGTCATGTTAACAGAGTAACTGTGACCTTTGGCTTGAAACACATATGTGAAATGAAGCAAAGATGGTGAATCCATTCATCCATTAGTGGCCATTAAACATGACCCTTTAATAAAAGTTTTGTGGCTGACACCATCCCTGTATTTACATTTTCT
This sequence comes from Pygocentrus nattereri, assembly GCF_015220715.1. NCBI lineage: Eukaryota > Metazoa > Chordata > Actinopteri > Characiformes > Serrasalmidae > Pygocentrus > Pygocentrus nattereri. Next base: position 9,268,532 of record NC_051228.1, on the reverse strand, counting down.
TGTGTATTAAAAAGAGCAGCTGGAGTGGAGAGTTTAAGAAATCACTGACTGCTGCATGCTGTATTCATGCACTGCTGCTATAAAAAACCTGAAGTGCCGCCAAAAGTGGCATCAGAAGCAATTCTTTTTCCCCTTCCCCGTTCTCTGATGGCACTCCTGCTACACGGTACGTTGACAGTGCGGTCCACTCTTCGATGATGTCTGCAGGGATGCCATCACAGAGTGGCTCAAAGTGATGTTACATGCAATTTGTTCTCCTGCCCACATATCTGAACTTTCTCAACCCCACTTTATGCATGAACACATTACAAGCCCTTGAGCAGACATCCAAACCTGTCTGATTACAAGCCCAGCAGCTGTGTTAGGCTATCAGACTGCTTTAGATTGGTATCTTTATTCAGAAATTTTGAACAAAGTGTAGCCACCAAGCTTGCAAAGCAACTTTTTCTGTCAATTAGTTTTTTTTTTTGCCAATGAATTACGCTTGCTTGCTGGCTGAATTGAACCCCATTGTTTGGTTTCATGTTGCATACTAATGTAGACACAGAAAAAGATATGATGTGTAGTGTTGTCCACTTTCCAGTGAAGCAGGGGCCAAGCAATCATGGCCTGGTTGGAAACTCAAGAACGGCCAAAAACCGTGTGTTTCCATTTCCTATCTCCAGTTTATCAGCATCTCCCGTCTCTGTTATTCCTCAGCCAGGCCGACAGAGGATGAAAGCATAGCACAGATAAATGTTTGTGCCTTCCTGTTTTTATGGGGCTTAAATAAAGAACATACATTTGCGCACCACTTTGAGGTTTTTTTTCGCCAAGCTCTGCTTTCCATTAAGGGCACCATACAGGTTTGTGATGATAAGAGGACAATGTCAGTGCCCCACTGACTAGACCCTAAACTCAGTGCATTAGAAAGGCAAGTTGAGGGGGTGGGTTACGTGCAATAGTCCAGTCTCTGTCGGGTAATTACAGCAACCCTGCCTTAGGGGGAGGCCGCCCATTTGGACTGATTGTATGCAGTATAATGCACAGAACTTTAGATCTCTTATTACCATCAGCAGGTGCTTTATGGGGAATGTCGAAGCCATGCAGGGGAAATGCTCGGTTAAGTTTTGGGGCAAGGTAAATGAGGAGACCGGCCGTAATGTCAAACAGGCCTTCCGTGAGGCATATCAGGGGGGCTGGGTGAGGGTCTGCCAGGGCTTCTCTGCAGATCATCATTCTATGTGTCTGGCCCCTGCTCTGTTTCACTTCTCAGTTAGATGGAGATAAAGGGCTTCTTGTCACTGTTAAGACCCATGCTTTGTTTGAGTTTGAAACGGAATATAAGGTCAAAAGGAAATCCAGCCACATAAAATGCATGAATACCGTCATTTGTCTTGAAGGAAGCCGTTTTTTTATTGTAATTCCTTTGTTTTCTACAAAATTGTTGAAACATCTTTTTAAACTGTGTAGACCATTAGGGAAGGCTCCAGTGAGTGTCTTTCTCAATGTCAATGTTTAATGTTGTATTTTCTGCCTGTTAAATGAGGTGCTAAATTAGAGCTACATATTGTGCGATCAATTCTGTGCGGGGCTCCCACTTGAGCAGGGGTGCACAGAGAATGCAAAAACCATGTTGTCAAGAATATCCCATTATGTACAAAAGAGTCAGATTGAACTTTTACGGGCACAGTAATTCATTAATTCTTGTTTCATGTTTTTTTCATGTTGTCCCTGCATTTTATTTCTGATGTCACAGCCTCCCTAAATCAAAGATCTAAATGAGAGCTGTGTGCTTATTTTTCCACCTTCACACAGAATTTGCTTTTATGCTTCTGTAAGAATCCCTTACTTTCTTCTATGTATATTTATCCCACTAAGAATGTTAGCATTCCTTTACAAAACCAGGCATTAGCTTTGCTTTGTCAGTATTTTGTGTGTTTGATTTTACTACATGTGATGTTTGTAGTATGTTAGGCAAGCCTGAGCTCAGCACATTTGATTGCGGCCACATCTTCAGGCTTGGTCTCCAGGGTCTGAAGAGCTGGGAGTGCTTAACTGGGCCATGCTCACTGGGGCTAATTTTACAGGCGCTCGGGCCGACGATTGTGCAGTAGTAAGTCACCCTAATGAAGGCTTTCTGCATGACCTGCCATAGCTGTACGCAGAGAGACGTGCTTATCACTGCAATCCTGTAATCGTATGGTCCTCATAAAGGAACAGGGGAGCTTTGAGATGGAGTGCAAATGACAGCTAAGCCAGCACAAGGTGTTCATTGAGAGAGTTAACCACCGTTAATCACAAGCAGCCATAACGAGGCCAGTTTACAGCGACTGGGCCGAGTGGCTGAATCCGGCCCTGAACTGCTCTTATTTCTGACCTTCATTGCCGTAGAAGGTAATATTATATTGGCCCGGACAGGAAAACACAGGTTGGATCTGTCCCTGTCCTGTGATTACGGCTGGCCATTTCGAACTGCACTAAAGAAAATTGGTAGCAGCAAGTAAATAAGAAGGCAGGGACTGCACATCTAGACTCTCACTGGGTGGATATGGAGAGCAGATCCCATACTATACAACAGTAGTTCACCAGTCCTGCGGAACATATCCAAACATAGAAGAAGAGGTGGATAAATAATAAATCCTGTCCTAAAGTGATAGGAACTTAATGGATGTGGTGAACACTGTAGAAAGTTAAGAGTCAGCAGTCTGTGGCTGGACAGGGACAGTTAGCAAAGACCCTTTTTATTGACAGCAGTTGAAATCACTCAGAATAGGGACAGAAGTAACCGTATGCAATTGCTTGTGTAATGGACTCTGCCTCCCTGAAGTGCAGAAGTGCTTGAAGTCTTACTTGGTGGGGTATGCTTCTCCAACATGTATGGCTTTCCATTTAAAGGTTCTTCACACAATATTTTCAACATTAATGTAACAGCAAGCAACTATTTTCTATGTAAAGATGTTGTGGAGTAATGGCACCCTGAGCAGTGAATAATGTCTTCTGTTTGTGTTGTAACCCAGTCCAACTGCACATACATGTTAATTCTGCCCTGTGAAAATGTTGGCCATCCCCACTTTTTGTTTTGTTCTCCCCAGATAAAGACAGTGACAACCCACACACTGCTGTGTATGCAAGATGAAGGTACTAAACTGTCACTAGGGTGGTACCCTTAAAGGTACATCTCAGTCCCATTAGTCAGGGAACATAATTGTACCATAATTCATTGAAATTATATTTGTTGTACTGACTCCACACACCCCGGCTCATCTCCAGGCTTTATATTTTATCGTTGTGCTTTAAAACGTTAAGTTAGGAAAAGGTACAAATATGAGGATTTTACCTGGAAAAACTTATTTAAGGTACACAACTGAACCTTAAAACCGCTGTTGTACCTTTGAGGGTACGTTTATGTTTTTTGTACCTTGATGAATGAAAAATGTACCTGCGCTGCTCCTTTATTTCTAACAGTGTAGCGGAGTGCAGTAGGAAACATTCAGATAAAAGCAACCTTCCAAATATTCCACCGAATATTCCTCGAAGTTGAAGAGGTTTTCGAATATTCTTCCACTTAATATTTCTCAAAGTTGACAAGGCTGAAGTTGGCTTCCTGTCTACATTGTCCTGTTCCACTTTGAATCATGCTGCAGTTTTATTCTACGCCTGAGGTACCTGAACTGCCGCGTTATTTAAGGTGGAACAGGAAAATTCGAGAAGAGTAAGACAAGTAAGAAACTGACTTTAGCTTCATCAAGAGAGAGTTGAATGGTATGGAAAGGGAGGAGTCTGCTTGAGAGGTGGGTAGCATGAACTTAATTTTACTGTTTCACAGAACAAATAGATCAGTATTCTTATGTCTCATTTGCTAATGTTGGTGATAGCAACTGGTTGGACAGTTTGCTAACCCATAGCCTACCCAATGTTAGTTACGTTACTTGCTGTGTCATTGTTTGCTTTAACGTTATATCATAGTATTTGTCCGTACAACGTTTACGAAGGGTTTTATGGCCATGATGACCTAAAAAACTAATTTGCTAGTCCAACATCTTTCACTTTGGTAATATGCATCCACAATTTTGAGGGCGGAGCTTCTGAAGAAGTCGTTCTCCAGGGTCTTATAGTGCGTCTTTAAATTGACTATAGCCATTTTTTCTCTGTCTGTCTGAGAAATGCAGCCAGCAGCCTCTCTTCTTCAGTCAGGGGTCATAAACTTGATCGCATGTAGTTGAATACACAAAGTCTGCTCAGTGCTGGAAACTGATATACCATTATGCAGGGCATTAAGCACTCCCCCTAACATTCTCTCACGGAAAACAAATGATTCACTTATGGCATATAAAATGTATAGATCCTAGGCAAGGGAGCAGCCAGCAACCCTGCAAGGTTTTGGCTGCCATCACATCAGGCCTGGGTGCAAAGAGAACAGCCGTGCACTCCGTTCATGAGCTTAAACTGTGGTAGGGCCTGCCGTTTCAAGGAGTTGTCAGATTTGAATTACAACCCTTGAATGCTTGCCTTCGGTAGCCACGCACATAAATTTGGCCCCACACACCACTCTTACACCTCTCATTTGTGAGAAAGCACATGAGTAAATCTTTGCTTGTTTGTTCTTTCAATAAGACCATGAAAGTCCAGCTCTTTACCAGTTACATTTTTGTGTTTTATTGATGTTATTGCGAGGAAAAGGTTTTATTGTGCAGCCTTGCTTCAGTCCTTCCTTGCCAACAAAAGCAGCAATTTAGGCATCAGGAAGAGAGGAAAACGGAGAGGAAGAGAGGCAGTGATAGCGCAGGCATTCCCCTATGCCCATAATCCCTGCAAGAAAGGAGAGATTCATACACATTAACCAATGCTATTCTGGGCCACTTTGTGCTCTGCTTTGTTTTGCAGCAAAGTCTGGTAAATAGGCAAAACAACGTGGAGAGCAGTGGGCTTAGACGGCATATGAGAGCTTGTATTCACCCATGGCACATGTAAGATTTCCTTTCTCTCCCCTTGTCATGTGCAAATGATTTTGTATGGAAATCTGATCTCTTTTGTGCTGCTTTTTAGAAGAACTCTGTACAAGAGACTGACTGTTGTAGTTCTTGCTGTGATTTTTCATTCTGGCAGTTGTTTCCACATTGATTGAACTTTGGAGGCATGGGCACATGAAATATTGGCACATGTATTTATGTTTTAGCCCCAGACTTTCCTATTTTTCCTTTTCTTCTGTTTGCTTTAAGAGGCACTTGACAGAATGCAGAATGTTATTTCAAGAATTTGGCACAGAGGGTGTCGGACCTTGAGAGTGTTAAATTGTAGCGACTCTTGAAAAAATCTTCTCAGAAAGTCATGGCTAATCATGTAGGATGTTTACTTGTGAAGTCAAAGCTGCAACTAGCGCCACCGTTGAACCAGTAGGAGACAATAAATCAAAAGAGGTTCTGGGCTGATGCATCAAGGCAGAGGGACTAGCACCTCACTGTCACTAAGCCCATTTATCCAACCTTATTCCTGAAGCACTGTCACATCTCATCCCCTCCTCCCCTCACCTCCTCTTTCTCTGTCACTTTCTCTCTTACCTTTTATCTTTCTGGAAGGTTCACCGAGATGTTAGTCAAGCTACATGGACTTTAAGGTAGTTTCTTTTCTGTAGATCTTCTGAAATAATATCTGTAAAAGACCCGGCAGCTTGGCACAGTTCCCTGCTCTTTGTTGCATGGTGGTCTCTACATTACGTAAAATCCATTGGGTTCAGTAATCTGCAAACCATGATAACGATTTGTGCTGCAGCCTTTGTAACTGTATACTCTTGTGCTTGTGCCGTGTCCTTTGCTTAAATTTCTCTGCCATCATGTTATGTTTATGTGCATGTGGGTTGATTGCCTGGCTTTTGCTTGAAAACAGTAGCCTCATTTTTCCCACTGCTTATTCAGTGGAGAAAGAGCTCTGCTCAAGCCACATTTGGGGGTAAAATTGCTGCTCTAGTTTCTCTCTGAGATATGTTCGAGATGAGGCTGATAATGATTCGCTAACTAGTGCCATACACTGCAGTTCTCAGCCAGCGCTTGCCTCCCTAGAGGTGAGTGTTTTCGGCTTTGTAGTAAAATGTTGGTAATTGATTTGCACAGGCACAAGGACACACAGCATGGCCAGTTATTCAAAGCTTCCATGCAGTAATTTTTTGCTGTTGCAGACTTTATTTAATCTTTTATCTGCATCCAGCAAACCAAGTTAGTTTTTTACGTTGCAGAAACAAAAGGGAATGTAGGCCATATGCAGATTCTGGCATCATCATTTGCAGATATGCAGCATATCTTTTACTTGGCTCCAGAATCTAAAACTTCTTTACATTATACATGTATTTTTGTCCAGGGATGCAACTGGTAATTCCCAAACTATATCATGCCTAATATAGTTATTTCTGCTTCACCTATCGTATTGTAACCTAGACTGGGCATGGATTAGTCTTGTGTAAATTTTGTCTGAAAGCCCCACTTATTCTTCTCGGATTAGCATACATGAAGCGAGGAAGGTGAATGAATGAGAACCTGGTCATATACATCATTCTACATGGCCATAACCCAAAGCCTCCCCTACAGTCCTACTGTGGCATGGCCCTGCATGTGAATAGTGCCAGTCAATAGAGTTTTCCCTGCACTAATCTCATCTACGGTTTGTTTTGTCTTGTCTTTTTTCTCTGTCTCACTTGCTAAAGATAAATAACCATTCAGCAAAAGGTTTTGGATGGTAATTGACAGGCCATGCTAAACAAATCCACTTGCCCTCTGCAGGGGCCTCCCCCACCTCCCTTTTCCTCCCCTCCTCTCCACATCTAATCTAACTAATGCTCCCTGTTTGTGTACTGGAAAGTGAATTGAAAACAGCCTGACTCAATACCTGATCCATATCGCCCAGCTAGTTGCATGCACATTAGCTGTTTCTCCACAGCTCCTGTAATTGTGTTACAGCACTCAGAGCCTGTAACTATTAGGGACTTACACTGTCCTGGCTCTTGTTAATCGCAGCCTCCATAGGCCCCAAGGCCCAGATTAGGAGACTGGCAGAAGAATGGAACGAAGGACGGAAGTACCCCTCAAACCCAAAGGCTGCCGTGAAAACCATTTTTTGTGAGGGGGAGTTACGTTATACGGCTGGTAGATCTTTCTGGGATGCTTTCCACTAATCAGGATCTTTCCGTTTACTGCCATTTTTCATTGCTTTGGTGATCCACGCCCAACAGTGTGGCCTGCTTTTCTTCTGTCTCAATGTTGGTCTATCTCTCTCTGCCTTTTTCCCCTTCTTCTTCCATTCTGCCTTCATTTTCCTCTAGCCCCTCATGCTCCAGCTATTTATCTTCATTCCACCAGCCAAGAATATTCTAGAGACCACACCAGGTTTAAAAGTGCTCCCCTGTCTGCGGCTCATATTCTCTCTCCTTGATAAGAGGTGGGTGCTTATGAAACGCAGACTCAATTTACTTCGAAAAGGGTTCTGAAATTTAATGTACCTTCAGAGACGCAGAACAGTTGAAATAAAATTAGAAAACATATAGTACATAAATATTTGTTTATATCTCTTCTTTGGTGACATTGCCATTCCCTGTTACTGCTTGTGAAGGTGGATTTGGTGGAGAATATTATGTTTAATGGGGTTTCTCGGAACTCACAGTGGCTGGCTAGGGGGTAAGTGGCTTCTCGCTATAATTACTAGATTGCTGGGGCTCTGCTTTCATCATGCTCCCTCTGCATTTTGCAAGGAGACAAGTTGAAAAAACAGGTCTGGAGCAGGAATCTGGTTACATGTTAAATTTCTCTGCTTTTGCCAGGCTGCCTGGCAATTTGGGGATATAGTTTCTCAAAAATGAAAATTGTTTTTCCCTGACTTCTGGGTCTTATTCTGCTAATGATGATGGTGTGTAGTTTATCCAACAACAAAGTGTTAGACTGGAAAAGCTGGGGTAGATTACAATGGAAGATGCTTCTGTTGTCATTCTAGTAATCATCAGGTCTTCAGTTCTGGCCTCTCTAATGGAGACCTCAGTGTGAATTCAAAGAGTAGCTCTTTAAAATTTTATAACTCCTAACTGGCTGATTTATAATGATGGGCTGAAGTAAAGTTCCAGAGTAGCAGAATATCTCTGTCAATACTGGACTTGGAGAACAAAGGCATAGAGTAGAGGCTGCATTTTTGTATATGTGGAATACTTTCTTATTATGATTATGATTATAGATTATGGTGCCCATTGAAGAATCAACTTAGTTGTTTTGAAACAGAAGGAGAGGCAGGAGGGGCGCGACAGTGTGGCCCTGACAAAACAAACTAAACAAGTGCACCCCCCACCTCATGCAGACTCCCCTGCGACCTCTGTGCCTGCCCCCCTGACCTCCATAAAGTCACTTAAATCATTATCTTCCCAGTCTTTTTTTTCCAAGGTCCCAGAGTGCACTGTTGGCCTACCTGCCAGCTGACGTTCCATGATCAATTACAACAGACAGGGGTATCTGTGTCTGGGAACCTCCCTGGGGGCGGATTTGTTAGGGATTTGAGGTGGGGGGGGTGATCAGATATGCTTGTGAAGAGGCATCACGGAAGTGTAGGGGTGGTCAGTCGTCTCACTCGTGCAGACAGAAGGTCATTTTGTCATTGTCCTTGTCTGTTTCCCATTACTCACCTATAGAAAGCTTAGGGTTAATGATGAACCGATCTAACCAAGCACACAGTCCAAGAAGGTAGCACCAGTAGTCAGACACAAATATACATATGTGTGTGTGTGTGTGTGTGTGTGTGTGTGTGTGTGTGTGTATATATACACACGCACGCACGCACACACACACACTCACCAGCCACTTTATTAGGTACACCTTGCTAGTAAAATGTTGGACCCCCATTTGCCTTCAGAACTGCCTTAATTCTTCGTTGCATACTTTCAACAAGGTGTGGGAAACATTCCTCAGAAATTTTGGTTGGTTATTTGAGTTGCTGTTGCCTTTCTCTCACATCAACAAGGCATTTTCATCCACACAACTGCCGCTCACTGGATATTTTCTCTTTTTCGGACCATTGTCTGTAAACTCTAGGGATGGTTGTGCGTGAAAATCCCAGTAGATCAGCAGTTGCTGAAATATTCAGACCAGCCTGTCTGGCACCAACAACCACGCCACGTTCAAAGTCATTAAATCCCCTCTCTTCCCTGTTCTGATGCTCTGTCTGCACTTCAGCAAGTTGTCTTGACCATCTCTACAATCCTAAATGCATTGAGTTGCAGCCAAGTGATTGGCTGATTAGCTATTTGTGTTAACAAGCAACTGAACACCTAATAAAGTGACCGGTGAGTGTATATACACACACACACACACGCATATATATATATAATCATAAAGGTGGTGGAAAAGAGAAAGAAAAAGGAGAGACAAATGGTTAGGTGATTCATCCAGGCTCTGACAGATAATCCCTCAGTGGGAGGAACGAGAAGAATCTATAGGAGAGATCTGCCCAGAGAGATTTTAATCCTCCTGTTAGTGCTGTTGGTAGCAGTGTCCTCTCTGTCAGGTACAGGAACTGTAGCCAGGAGCCGGCTGCCCCCGCCTCTGAGCTGCTGGAATTCACCACCCTGTCCACTCTCTCAGCTTCCTTTGCCTTCAAAGCAGTGTTTGTTTTCACTGAAGTGCTCGGGTGTCATTAGCCCTGAGTAATCCCATTCAAAGGCCCTTGCCAATTTGCCACCGTTTGGTGGGGTTCAGACATCTCCAAGACAGATCACGTGGGTGCGTAATTAAGCACATTACCATTCGTTAAATCTCATCCTGTCATGGTGACACTGTTGCTTGTGACTTATTTTGTACAGAGCCTGTACAGAAGACTGGCCATCATGTCATTTTAAATTAAAGCGATCGTTATTAGCCTACTTAAGTTCTTTTGATGGGATTGTGGGGATCTGTGGGCAACCACTTAATGCTTTTGGCTCCTTGGAGATTGTTACAAAAATAAAAAAGTAGATCTGTAGGGTCTGATATCCCTGTCCTTCCTCTGTGTTGTTTTATGACATTCCTAAATGAAAAATGTCCCATAGTTATAAAGTTCCCATTTTGTCAAATTACTGGATACAAAACCTTAGTGCCAAGTTGAACTTTTTTCCTGGAAAGCTAGTGCAGAATCTTAAGTGGTAGGTATGTAAAAATGTACTTCTTTGACAGAATTCCCTTTTAAGAATGTACACTGTAGAACCACAACCAAGGTTTTAGAAAGGCATCAAAATAAACTGTACATTCTCTGTTTTCCCAGCTTCTTTCTTCCTGAGTCATATAGACACATAGTAGATTACATATTACCTAAAAAACCACACATCCACATTTTAAGGACTGAATACATCCAAAGCTTTTGTCTGAGAGACATGTTAGTCAGTATGTTTTGCTTTTGAGCTTGCCTTTTTAAATTCAGCTGTCAAACCCTGGCTTCAATGTCTGTATGCTTTGATTTGCTAGCTGAGAATGTTTGAGTGACGTGTGTGTATGTATGTATGTGTGTGTGTTTGTCTGAATGAGGTTAGCGTACTTGCTGCTGAGAATTTGTTTTTTTAATAATAGCATGAGTATTTATCTCCTGCTTTCTATCTACAAGCAAAAGGAGAAAAGAGAATAAGTAAGAGGCTGGTTGCCGGAGAGCTTTGAATTCTCCACAATGGCTGCTTTTGTCTTTCTTGTGATAACATAATTGGGCCCCAGGTACGAGCCTTCCAAGTAGGAATTGGTTTTCACTGTGTGAGGTATAGTGAGATTTAATGTGCCACGTAGCAGATCAGCAAAAAGCCTGTGGTTCCTTCACATAGTTGTTGTCTTTCATTGCTCAGTCTACAGAAATGTAGCCCTCTAAACGAGGAGAATAAACAGTCCTGTTCTCTTGGTACCCAGAGACATGCATCTCTTAAAACATTAAGCTCCGGCCCAGCACTGTGTTTTCTGTTGTTTGTATCATTTGCCTGGTTTCCATTACATATGACTCTGCCCACAGTCCACTCTGGGGAGGCTGACATACTATACGCCACCACAAAAGTCACTCTGCAATCAAGGTCTGTTTACCAGCTCCAGGTCAAGATGCTCTTGATGTCATTTCCCCTCCGGTTCTGACTCAGAAGCTTAGTGTGTTTTTGTGTGCTTATATGTGTAGTGCATTGCATACACAACTGCCTCATGCACTGGCACAGTTGAGGAAGAATTCAGGTTAGGAGGGGAACTAGCTGCATAAAACCAGCTTCCACAAAGGTCAGGAGGAGTTATTTCTACCACCCTCCACTCCACTCCAACTTCTATATAAAAAAAAAAGGAACAAGAGGGCCCTTCATCAGCCTTAAATGTCCAGTGGCCTCTGCTCCCCTCTGCCCCATTAGCTCTCTCCCCTGTTTGTTTTTCCATTCCAAATATTGTTTCATTGCTTTGAAGAAAAACAGCAAACACCCATGAGGGCATCTTAAAGGCTGAGCGCTTATGAGCGGCACGTCTGGCCAGCCCAGCAGGCTCCTAGGTGTACAGAGCATGCCTCACACACAGCCCTGAATCAGGCCTTTGATGCGGACTGCCCTCAACATAAACAGTGTGGCCTTTCACAGCCCTCACTCACTTCTAATTAACTTGCTGAAAACCCTTTTCCCCCCCAATATTTATTTTTCTACACTGTCCTCCACTGCTGCTTGTTTGAAAGGGCCTAGACACTGGAAGGATGCAGATTAGAGAAAGAGCGTCTCTGCAACTTCATCACTCACAGGGGGAGAAAGAATGGAAGAAAAAGAGAAAGAGGAAGGAATTAGAGAGAGTTCTTTTTGAACTACTCTTTCTAATCTAGTGCCGTTTTCTTGCTGCTACAGAGAAAGAGAGATGACAGAGCAGAGCACCTGTCTCTCGTGGAGTTATCTGACCCCAGCGAGCTGACTCTAAGTCCTTGAATTCTTGTCTTTCCACAAAGAGCAAACAACTTGTGAGTGTAACCAAAAGCAAGAAGTAAAAATGGAAAAAACAACACTAGGCAATCTGGTGCCTCTAGAGTCTGTCAACTGTAATGGTCCCAAGAAACCCACTATGTCATAAAATAATTGTGGGAAGACTCATGGAGTATTTATACATCGTTGTTGGAAACAAATGAGAGACACATGGCTAACACTTGAGAGTCCACTCATAAAAGGAGCACAGTAGCACAGATAGCATTTAGTGTGTCAGTGTCATTACATGAAATACACAGCAAACCACACTGAGTCAGATTTATTAGGCTCTCTTGCTACTACTCCCACTGTTCTGTGCTTTATCTTTCAGAAGCCTTACCAAGCTTGTAGTGTGTTTTGCTCTTTTTCTCTCGGTTTCTCAGCAGATAAGGTTCGTTGACTTTGCTTAAGCTCTACTATAGTGCATGGCCACAGACCACAAAATAAGCATTATTGATGCTTTGAGCTGAGGCCATGTGGGCGTGTATCTGTGTACGCTTTTGGTGATGTGTGTTTCTGCACCTCTGCATGACCCTGTAGTCCTCCCCTGCTTCACACTCCACTGGGCCGTCAGCCTTAATTAGCACCAGCCATTTACCTATCTGGCTGCATTGGGGCTGTGCCTAGTGTGCTAACATTTACTTGCTCTGACACCATTGGAGTTCATAGTCTGGGTAGGTTAATTCGCTATGCTAGGTCTCTTTCGCACAGCCTGTCCAAGAGGATGGCATGATTGTTGTAGCTCACCGTTGCAGTCACACACACAAACAGAACCCTACTTGACCTGGTGGTATGACCATTTGTGTTCAGCGAAGTTTGTATTGTGAATGCAGGTTTTTGTAAAGACAACATACTTTTTTCTTATGACTGAAATGCGTGGAATGAGATACAGCCTTATTAGTTTTCTGTGACGTAATCAAAACCTTTTTCTCATCATCAGTCATAATGTAGGTAAACTATACAGAGCCACTGTAAATTTATGCAAACCTATGATGAAAGCCAGGCTAAATGATCCTGGCCAAAAAACACTGGGATAAGAGGACTCAAATAAAAAAAAGTACTGCTCTGAAAGGTTCAGAGGAGTCCTTCATTGGTGAATTAACTCAATTAATTAACCTCTCTTGACTTTTCTGTGCCCCACCATTGCCTCTTCTGTCTTATCTAGCCAATGCAAGATGTCTCCAGAGTTGACAAAGCTCCAGTTCTGTTGCTCACTTGCTCGCCTTCCTCTGCAACTGGCTGCAAAGACGGTTTTAAGAAACTTTTAAGGACAGCTTGAGGAAGAGCAGATTCAGACAGATTATAGCTTATTTCAGGAGTCTGTTAATGCCAAACCAAGGTGGTAGTTGTCCTGGGGAGAAGGACATTTGAGGGTGTTGGCAGGAGCCATATAGCTTTGGGGTTGGAATGTCCCTCATTGGAGACTGTTGCCTCAGGAGGAGAATGATTGGCTCTGAGTAACATTTGTGATAGCCTTGTCAAGGGCAGGCCAACGCTGAAATTTCTAACCCACAGCACCATAGCTGGGAGTGCGTAGTGGATTCTTGAACTTAATCAGAGCTGATATTTGTGCTTTTACTGGTTTCTCTTACCGCTGAATAGCTTTGAAAAACACTCTTGAGGCAAGAAAAGAAGCACTTTGTACTTCTGAAACTGCTAATCTGCTAAAAGTCAAAGGAAAATATAACTACAGGAGCCTCAAACCTACTCATTTCTCCCTCTGATTGCACCTTTAGAGTGCTCTCACAGCCTCCCCTGTAAAGTTCAGGCAAAGGGAAATTCTAACTCTAAATAACCAGTCTTTTAATAGCACTTTAGACTCCACCACTGCAATGGATATTGTGGAGACATTTTCACCCTTTGTCATGCAACTCATTAAAAATATGAGCTCAAGACTTGCTTAAAAAGATGCAAAGAGCGATTAGTAATAGAAAGTAGTTAACCTCTTCCATGTTTCCTTCCCTTTGGCTGAACTCCTCAGCTTCATCTGCATGGGGAACATGAGAAGAGTGGTCATCTCCTGGAAAAGCCACTCTGAATGATTGAACAGGCCCCAATCTGAGAGAGAGGAAACAAAAAACAGAGCCCACCGTGGCTCCTGCGAGCTCTGAAACCACCCCACTTCCCTCCGTCCGTCCATCAAGGCGAGAATGAGCTGAGAAGGGGTGTAGGGGAGGAGTTTTGCGGTTGCCCTGAGCATTGAGTGTCAGAGATCACCCCATTGTCTGCAAAGTCAGCCCGCTGCACTGCATCATATATCTACCTGCTGTGAGAGGGGCCTTATGACTCTGGGGATCTCACATATTTATTCATGCCATTGTTCTGACATGGCATGAAATACATACCCTGAATACCCAGTGTAACAATACTGCCGTTCATACAAGCTATCCAGGGCCACCCAAACCTCACAAGGGACCAGTGAGAGAATCTTTTCCTTTTTTATGTAACTTTTATATAGTTGTGTTTTTCCTTCTATTATATCACCACAAAAATATGCACAATGAAGGTGTTTTTTGGTTTCGGTGTGGTTGTATTTTCTGTCTGGACTCTGCAGTGGGCACAAACACATGAAAGCCCCCTTGCCAGACCATCTCCAACTCAGTGAGCTCTGTGTGAGAAAATCAAGGGCGTCATTTGAAGCTGATCAGGTCTGAACCCTCTCCAGCTGTTGCGGCACTTTTGGCCCCTGTGGTTGTGGTCTTATATTCAAGTCCCTCTGAATGGAGGGGTCTGCTTTGATAATCCGACCTGTTTACCACCCAGTACCTCTGGGGCAAGGCAGCTTTGATCAGCTCCAAATGAACTGACCAGTAAGGGAAATATTCAACGTCTGTGATCTCAGCTGGCGTCTCACTGCTGCTCGGGGATCTTTTTTTTTACCGGCCTATTTCATCTTGAGTAAATGTTTGCTGGTTTGCTGCTGTAGTAAATCTTTCACTTACTCACAGAAAGTTTTGCTAAAGTTTACTTTCTGGAATAAATTGAACATAGATTATATATGCTAATCATATGGATATGGAGGTCCCATGCAAATGTGGAAGAAAGAGAGAAGGCTATTCATTTTTGGTGCCTTCCTTTTGTAGCATATATTCTCTCCAAGGAGCCTCATGGGAGTATAGTCCAGGAGTCCTTAAGTCACTGTTGTTTGACCCCTTTCTTAAGCTATGATTTTGTGTATTTATGGTTGTCTTCTTTAGCACTCTGGCTCCAAGCTACACTCTGCTCCTACCTTCATAATGCCTTATTGTTTTCTGAGTCCATGTGTTTTTGGTAGATCTGCTCTCTGCAGAGGTTATTCCAGGCATATGTAATGTATAGACAGTGTGGGATAGTCTCCACTCTAACACTGGGGCACTGTGCAGCCCCTATCAGGACCCCTTCCACAACACTGCACTGATTAATAGCCTCCCACTGCTGTGCCATTCATCATCTTTAAAATGGAGATGGAAAAAAGGACAGGATAGAAAAGGGAAGCACAGGGAAAAAAAGAATGTGGAAAAAGTGCTTACTTGAGATTCTTTAAATCACCATCTTTTCCCATCTTGTACTCTTTTCAATATCTTGCCTTTCCTTTTCTTCCCATGGTATTCTCAGTGTCTCATTTTGCCCAACACGATATAATCGTAGTTTGCCGGTTTATGCAGGGCATGGCCATGCTGAGCAAATGCTTTGTGGGCAGGAATGGGAACTGGCAGAGGTGTAGATCGCATATGTCCTGAGCTTGGTCGCAGTGGGAAAGAGCTGTAGGCATCAAGGTCAGCTAGCGGCCATGGAGCTTTCATGAAATACCTCCGAACTCTTCCGTTCTAATAAGGCTAGGTACATATGCTTTGGCCAGCAATTATCGAGAAATCATGAGGCTCGTTTGGACAAATCTCAATTTATGCCTCTAATCTATTTTTCACTGCTTATTGCAAGTTTCTAGGGCTGTTACAGCTCACATCAGCAGTGGGAGAGGAGTGATTATGACTTCTGTCTCCTCAAGGAGAGAATATAAGAATGAGGAATGATCTCAAGCGTTGATGAGCAAGGGCTAAAAATGTTGTGGTTATCCAACACATTCTTGAACATCCCTCCAACTTCCTCCACCTAGCTAGTGGAGCACTATAGGTAAAGCTACTGGAATTAAAGTTTTCTAACTGGTAATATATTTCACAGCTGTGTAGATCATTAATCACCACTTTAAAGGATCACAAAAAAAAACAGTGAGTTAAGGCATGAACTCTCAAATGAGGAATGGGTGAGAAGTGCTTTGGACGATAGATAGGCCTGTTCAGAGGCTCAATATGTCATGAGTATGTGCACATTGTGCCCAGTGTTGCCGGCTATGAGCTTGGCTCCTGCTCTGGGTATCCTCTGTGCTAATACTTACCCGAACTCTATCAGCCCAGTGTGTGCTCTGGCATGCCATTGCAAATGCGCCTCCCCCCTTCCTGTCTGCTTCCTTCAGTCCATGCCTGAGCCACTGCAGGGGCAGACTGTGAACCTCCGGGGCAGCTGGCCTGCCTGATGGGTCCAATTCATCAAGTCAGTGAGGGAGGGGGCCTGTGGGGGCCCCTTAGCCAGGGCCTGTTGTTGACTTTATTGTGATAGTTATTAAATAAACCCTGATGACAGGGCAGCGATAAGAATGCTTTCAACTTGCGCCGCAGGGAAGTGCGTTCCAGACCAGGGGCCCGGCCATGCAGGAGAAGATAAAAGAGGATGAGAGTAAGATGCAGACTGAGGAAAGAGAGAGAAAAGAGATGTAGTACTGAAAAGAGAGAGCGAGAGAGAAGGGGCGAGTTCCCAGTTATCCAAAAGACCGATGACTTGCCTCAGGCCTAGGCTGAATGGCGGAATGCCCCCTGTAGTGTTGCAGTGCAGTGTCCAGCCCCCAGCACACATAGGCTTTCATTCCCTCAGCAGGAGAGGGGACAGCTCGGATGGGGCTGTGGGGCCAGAGGAGCTCTGACTGTTTGGTTGTGGTGTTAACCAACAGCCAACAGTTGGCATGTGAAAATCGGTTCAGGCTTCCCTGCTGCTGTACACAATCCCAGCAGCATTGTGAGCAGCCTCCAGTCCCACAGTCCTGGCTCTCTGTGAGCCAGCCCATCCCGAGGCTTTTTCCCCAGCCGCTGAGAGGAAAAGCGGGGCAGAGCGGAGACCCCTGGGGCATAATGAAAAAGCTGCTGAAAAGGCTCGGGACTAGACCCTGCTCCTAAGTCCTGTGCGACAATCGAAAGAGAGGCTATTTGGTCCAGTTTATTAGGTTGTTTTCCCCTCCAGGCCTGATGTTTAGAAGTGTTTCCTGTAAACAGTCCCTGGACTACTGTTGTATACTGTTCTGACTTTATTCACTTCGGTGAATGCCAAGCTGTGGAAGACTGAGACAGCTGCAGGGTGAGGCAGTGTCTCTCTCTGGTCCCGCTCTGGGTCGGAGAAGAGAGAGGCTCAGGTGAGCCAAGTTATTAGGGAAGCGAATTATCCGTGTAGTCATTCATTAGCAATAAACAAACATGAAAGACCAGTAAACACACACATGAACCTGCACTCCTCCCTCAGCTTTCATCCCAGTTTACAGCTTTGTAATCGTGTTCTCAATTAAAATGGAGGTAGAAAATAGCAAAAATTTCCCTGTCTTTTTCTATCATTTCATCGCGGGTCTTACGAGCTCTTGAAAGGTTTCCTTCATCGCGTCAAAGAAATCCTTGTAAAGGTGTTATTATACAGATCTGAGAGACTAACAGTTTTGACGGTAGACACTCTTGAGATTCAGACAATTAAAAAACATGAAGCATTCTTTAAAAAAAAAATCCTCCTTCGTAACACCACTGTCCACACTGGAAGGAACGTTTTCTCTTTTTCCTTATTTAAATCTTCTTATTTCTTTTCATTGTGGACTATGTATATGCCATTATATCTGCCACATAGCCTCATCTCAACAGAACTGAGTGCTTAATATCCATCATTGAGTATGTTAAGGTACTTGTGCTAGTTCTAAAGTTGTGCCTGGCTTTATACACTTCATAAGGGAACTTAACTCTCACTGGAAGTTACCATTCAGAGTGTAATGCACTTCTTAGCTAAGTTGCATTTGCAGTGAAAGTCTTGCTGGTATGAAGAGACTTATGTAATATTAATGTATTCAGCAACCTGTGTTACTGTGCTGCTGTTTTTTGAACAAAGATTGATGTTTTCCTTTTGCCTCCTTCATGGTATTGCCAGGTATCTGGTAAAGCTACCGGCTGAGCATAAAAACTGAAAAAAAACTGAAAGTGTGTCTAACAGCACAAAACAGTGGGACAGCATTAACACTTAATCCGAGCAGTACGTAGCAGAGCTCAATACAAATAAAAGTACAGTCACACTCAGTGTGTGTGTACTTTGTTCAGATCTTTTTGTGAGGAGGAAGTATTCCCAAAATGACTGGAATACAGGAAAACAACGATGTTTGGGAGAACACGGTGCATCTCAAGTACACTTGTTTGAAATAAAAAGAGGGAAAAGCACTTTTTTGTGGTGAACTATGTTAAGTCGAGGCTTGTTACAGAGGAATTTAATTGGTTGTGTTCACCTGAAATACTTTTAAATACACAATATGAATCAAAATAATTAGGCTAGATGGGCTAAACAATATTTTTACTTTATGAATACATGTGTATTTGTGTGTGTGTGTGTGTGTGTGTGCATGCATGGAAAGAAAGAATGTTCTCCAAATGTCACTATTGTCAGGAGGTCTTTACTGATGTCTTTATGATGAGTGGAGTGTTTTGGTTTTCCAGAGCTCCTTCGCTTTAAATTATATGAAAAAACAAAGTTTGTTGGTGTGGGAGAGCCACAGCAGCACTGTTGGTGTGATGGGCATGTGCCTATCGACGCACTGCCTGAGGGACCGTTAGTACCAGAATTCATTATTCTGCCATAATTGTGTTATCGTTGTCGTTATTATTATTTTCATTCCGCCCCCACCACTTATTCTGTCTATGACTGCGCGGTTTGAGCCACGGTAATGAAGTTGGAATTTAAATGCACTCAAGAGGTGTGAATAGCCTTTCGCAACGGAAGCAAATGTAATAGGGAGCAGGACCAAACCAAGCTACTTTTTGCCACAGTAACCTTTTAAAATATGGACATGTCTGCATTTGTTGTTTCAGCCTAATAACAACAACAAGGTTTCATTGTTCAATTTCTAGGATTTTATACTGAGTGGGCAGGGAATACAGTGAAATAGCAGTTGCTTTTATTTGTGGCCTGGACTTTTTTTGTGGTAATGTTTTTGGAGTGTTATTCAGGTATTACTGATGCTTTTTTGTTGTCTGTGTGCACTTCTTTCCCTCTCTAGCTTTCACACACCAGCACGGCTAGGCGAAGCTGTTATGGACAGTCAGCCCTGTCACCGGCCACTCAGCTGGTGGTGGGCACTGACTGCCCTTAATTATGTGTCTAACACTTCTGCAAAGCGGTGGCTTAAAGGCTTTCTTCTGACGGCTCCCAAAAAACTGAATGTCATGCACGGATTCATTCGGCTCCTCCCCCTGCCGGGTGCTAACTTACTGTAGATGGATTACAGTCCACTAGCTTCACAGTTAACCCCTCCTGTCTGCTTTTTGTCAAGTCAGATTTTTAAGATTTCTCGATGTAAGCGTGTGAATAAGAGAGTACAGAGGGGAGAGACGGAGGGAGGGGTTCATATGTATATGCGGCATGTAGGTCCGTGTGAGCATGTATGTGTGAATAAGAGAGGCAGTTCTGGAGGGGAGTTGTGTGTGTGTATGTGTGTGGGTGTGTGATTACCCATGTGGAAGGTGCTGAGGGGTGAGGTAGTGCATTAGCACCGGCTGCTAATGTCCCCAAGGCTCTGTTTTCACAGCTCCTCCTCTGGTCTTGCCAGGTCGACTCTGAGTGCTACTTTCGTGAGCTCATGCCTTTAATTTTTCAGTGTTTTGTTCCGTTTGCATAACCTCCTGGTGACCCTCACTGTTGTCAATCTGGCACAGCCGGTAAAACCCACCCAGCACCCTCTGTTTCTTTTCTTTGTGCACTCTACAAAATGTCTTTGTCATGAATGTAATTACTGGCCATGGATCTAATTTAAAATGCAACGCGGACTGTGATGTGCCTCATGTTGCAGCAGTAGATGATGGGAATTTCGAGTAGATGTAGCCTACATGTGCTGAAAGGTGATAGGATAGTGTGCTGTTTCTTTTGATCATGCATGATCTTGGGTTTGTAGTCCTGTAAAATTTGTAGAGAATCAGAATTTTTAATTGCTTTGTTTTGGTAAATCACCAGTGTTACATGTTGTGTGAATTCTGTAGTTATTTTAAAATCAATATGACTGAATATGCCTGAAGTTTAACCAATAACTGACCAATCAAAATGGTTTGGCCAAAGCTATCAGTTGAAAAAATGTCCATATATTTCCAGTGAACATTGAACTGACCAACCGAGGTATGTTGAGCTAAAGCCAGCCCCAAATATTACTTTAGAACTACAATATAGAAATTTCAGTAGCCCATTTAGTGTGTATTTCAGTAATTTTGTCAGTTTTACCTTTTGTTACTTTACCTTTCTGTCATATAATCATGAAAATATAGTAGTTGTCCGCCCTTTGGTTTAAACAGCATTAGATTCTGTTTTATATAGGGATACTCCAGTACCACCTTTTCCCTTCCAATACCAATACCAAGTTCTAATACTGATACTAACTCTGTCTAACTAACCTGTACGTCCTGATATTAATACAATTACATTTCTTAAATATTTTATTTTGGTAAAATATATGTTCTGTGTCACAAATAAAACATACCCAGCTTGGCACGTCATTTGCTTGTTGGATTATATATATTAAATGCGTAAGAAAACCTACTTTGTTTCTGTATTTACTATACATAATTAGGATTTGCTACTATATAATTTGTAATAAGAATCATATTTAACAACTGAAGTAAATGTAAAATACTTGATTGTGCAGTATAGTTAATAGTCTAACTGAACAATATAGATATAAACCAGTGGTTTGTACATTTTTCTGACTGAAAATGGTGCTAAATGTTGTTTTACATTCCAGTTTCTTAAGTAATTTATGATGCATATGTGCGTCTTAGTTTGCTGTATCAAATATTTTATGGTGGCTTCGGATCAATTTCAGAACCAGAAATATTTGTTTTATAATAGATATTTTAGTGGGTAATGTCCTCGATTATAGGCTTACTGTTTAATGATTACTGACTAATTGCGGTCATTATCTGTGAAAAAGAATGTTCCAAAATTTGCATCCTTGTTTGAGAGACATTTTCATGCAAGCTGTTTACTGAAAAGTGGAAATTTAAATACAGTGAAAAACAGACAGTGACATTCTGCAGTTGTTTGCTTGAAATAATCTGATTATAGTTCCTCGTTATGTAGTCCAAGAAAATGAAAACACAAGAGCACCATATCATTCTGGAGAACTCAGGAGAAAATGTAATTGAGGCGGCAAGACATGTTTGCGCTTTACCAATAATCCGTTTGCAGTTATTTTGCATCATTTCCTTTGTATAGCCGCCCTCTCCTTTTCTCTGGAGGAACCTTTCACCATTGACGGCTGTTTCAACATAATTGCCGTGGAGGTGAAAAAAGGAGAGCAGGTATTTTTTTGGATGGCTCCTCTTCAAATATTGCACAGTGCATTCGGTGATGATTTTAGCAGTTGCTGAGAGGTAGCAGTTTTTCCTTTCTCCTCATCTGGCTGCTGTTTGTCAGCCAAATGCATCAGTGATGGAAGCGAGAGAAACATATTAGCTGCTGTTAGTGAAACAGAAAGAAGAACATTTGCGTTCTCGTCTAAATTAATAACACATGTTGTGGATGTCCGTCGTGAGTTTGCTCCATGTGGCAGCTCAAGAGTAGTGCTAGCTAGGATTGCCCATGGTGTGAGTGAGAGAGAGAAAGAGAGAGAGAGAGAGAGAGAAAGAGGGGGGAAATTATTCAGTCTGACATCTTGTCCCCCCTCCTTACGTTCTCAGAGATCGGAGGCCATTTAACCCTGCCACCATGCCTGGTACAATATTAATGCCCTTAAACACAGATGAGGTGAAAGAGGGTCTGCATCAGATAGAACCCCTGCAGGGATCACTCTTGCACGCAAGCACACACACACACACACACACACACACTCAGAAACATGCATTTTTGCATACATATATAAATAAACATTATGCTAACAGTCACATGTATTAACATGCAAACGGACAAACTCAAATGCATGCGTGCAAAAAGGCCGTTTCTTGTTACTGACTCATAATTATTTTTATAGTTAGTATACACTTACAGCCGTGCGCCTTTGAATGTGGTGAATAATACTTTCTTTGGCTATGAAACAGAATCTCGCTTAAAGGAGATTAAGGGATAAAGGTGTGTTTATTTGAAATCCCCCAGCCCCTTCAACTGTGCTCCACTTCCCAAAATTCCCCTTAAATACCTGCGCGTGTGCCAGAGGCTTTTGGAGCCTGCGTGGAATTTTGATCTGTGGGAAGCGGGGCTGGGGGGTGCGGGCACAGTGGAGGGTGTGTGAATAATGAATAAGTGGCTATATGGGAGAGAAGGTGAGAGACAGAAAGAGAGAGAGAGTGATAGAAGGGGAATGGGGTCAGGTTAAACGCCTTCAAAAAAGAAAAGAAGTGAGAAAATAGAGAAGAGAGAAATAAAGGTAAACGACACATGCAGCAAGAAAGAAGAGTGAGAGAAATACAGAGAGAGAGAGTATAACACTTAAACCCGACCGGATTACATGAACTCTGAGAGACAGGGCCGTCGGGACCTGCCCTAACTCTTTTCATTATGGGCCAAGTCTCCCCCACCATCCCCACCCGGTCACGTGATGCCCTTTGCCAGCCAATCCAAGAGAAGGTCTTCTGTCTGTTTTTTACAGACACATTGCCCATGTTTCCCATCTTGACCTGAGTTGTTTGATATCCACCCTAGATCCACTTTTCCTAGCAGTGTGTCATGTTTGATTTGTATGTATGTGTGGATTCTGGGGGCGATGTTAGCGTTTAAACAGACCCAGACTGTGTGGTTTTTTGGTGACATTCAGAAAGCGACTGCACAGCCACTGATGGCCTGGAGAGAACAAACTGTCAGCGGGTCCACACTGCCCGCACTGACCGTTCACTTTGGATTCCCGTCAATGTCAGCCAGGAGGCCCTAGAGGCCAGTTGCTCCGGCCCCCGACATCAGAACACCCTCTGGAATGATTCTGTTGTCATAGTGCTATATGAAGTCATCAGGAGTGGTTGATCCACTGAGCCCCTGTACACACACACACACACACACACACACAAATGTCCTCCCCACCTCACCTCTACGACAGTTTGGTTCCATTATCACCTTCAGACGACTCACCAATAATGGAAGCGACAAAGAGACAGCTAATATTGGCCATTAATATTTCATATGTGCAGAAAAATCTATGTGCACATCTCGCTCATCTGTCTTCTTTTCCCTTGAGTGTCAGATTTGGGCTATCGGTCAAGCTAATGAATACTTTTAGGGTGTCAAGCGCCAGGCAGTGATCATTTTAAACTTTGTGCTCCATTCCATTTTTGGAAAAGTGAACTTTTACTTGGGATTTTATGCTGCACATACACCTTAAATGTAGGTGGCCGTCACATCAGATGCTCAGATCATCTCTTTCCTTGACCACTATACATAGACAACATAGCCTAGCTGTCTTTGTGATGCATATGTAAGAATTATCCTGTGGTAAAGTCTAAATAAAGCACATCCATTGTTTGCCTTATGCATGATTTTCTTTGGCCAAAAGCAGGTCAGATTTGCAGTTCTTCGAAGATTCCTGTTGGGAGAGTAATTGCATGCTGTCCATAGTGATTGGTATCTAGCCATTAGGGTGAGTGGCTAGCCTCCCAAAGACACTGGGTTTCATCATGGGCTCTGCAGACCTTATCATTTCAGCCTTGACTCTAAACTTCAACCTAGAAGAAACCAGCCTCTCTGCAACGATTTGAGCCAAGGAGGGTAGAAGAGGGAGAGGAAAGCAGAAGGTGAAAAGGGTAGAAACATCTCTGTTTATTTATGCCCAGGCTCTTATTTTCATTAATCATTTATTTTCCCCTCCCCCAGCATAAATGTGAACTGAGCTGGCATGGCGTTGTTGGCACTGCTTGTGTGAGCCCCCTCTTGAGGCCTCCAAGCCGGCAGGGTTAAGTGCTTGTATGTCGAGAGGAAGAACCATTAGGCGGGGCAGGCAGAGCAGGAGAACTGCCAGCTGCAGCCACACCACAGTGGCACACACACAGGTGGACCAACTCAGTCAGACGCTTGCTAATCCGGACCCTGCTCACGTTTCTGAGTAGAAAGAAAGAGAGATTTGGAGATTTCATTGGGCAACATGCTATTCTCCATTTACAGCCCCTCCTTTTCGGCAGTAGTTCACTTAACCTGAGTCTGGGCTGCCAAAGGCCATCTTTAAACCATTTGTTGAGAATTGGACGTGGCTAAGTTTGGATGAAGAGCATATAGGTGACTGCTTTGGCTCAGTGGGATAACTCTGATTTTATGTTGTGTTTGAAATTACTTTTGTTTTCCTCCTCTCCCTCCGCAACATCTCTGATGGAAGTGGTTTTATGCAAGCTCCTCAGGTGCAAGCTGGAATAGAATGTGTCGTGGTTTGTTGTGGCAGCTTGTGTGAGTGACAGCACGCTGATGAGGCTGTGCTTGGATAGAAAGCGGTGGGAAAAAAACTGTTATGAAAAATACGACCCACTTTCCTGCCATGCTTCATTAAAAGCCAACTTGACGCCTCTGTGATCGCACTAATTTCCTAACAGCTTTATTTAATAAAATAGAATGAGACTCTTATAGCTATTAACATAATATGGAAATCTTGGTCATTACAGATATATAATTTATGAACTGATCGACCTGTACAAAAAAAAAAACACAGCAGAGAGTAGAGAAGAGGCATTGCTGATACAATATTGAGACACATTCTCAGGAGAGCCAGTCATCAATAGGGGATTTACTGAATATAGAATCCGAACGTGAGGGTTAAAACAGGCCCTCCATTCTCAAGACTTTAGAAGCGCACCCGCGCCACATGCAGCGTGTAAATAACTAATTAAAGACAGTAGCAATTTCCATGAGCCATGAGTGACTGGACCAGTAGGAGGGTTTGGGGGTGAATGTTGAGGATGCTCCACTGTGCCGCTCCTCTTCCCCCCTGCAGTTGTGAGCCGTCTTCTACCGCTCTACTTTCATCTCCCCTCACTTCTGGAGGCATCTCATCTCGCTCCTTGCCTACTCCCTGGTACCCCTCTCGTCTATCGTTCCCTTGCATGCAGTATCTCCATTTCCGCACTGCTTTGTCCCCACTGAGCACAGAGAGATTGTTGCTTTCTGCACATAAAGAGAAAGGGGTAGGGGAAGTGGGATAGCTTGGAAGCCCTTGATGAAGGAGTAAAGGAGTAAGGGACGGCCCTCTTCACATGTGACCATCTTCACAGGGTGTTTTCTTCTCCATGTGGCCTACTTATTACTTATGGGTGTCTCAGATGTGTCACTGGAACTTTTGGTGTCTGTGGGTTTTTTGTGTGTTTTTCTTTGTTCTTACTGGAAAAACATTTACTTTGAGAAGTTCTTTGTTTCTTCTTTCAGGCAGGGTTTTTGATTAGTTGTCTGCTGGCCATATTATTGCTATATAAAATGCTGGATATCCCCAAAGAGTCATTGCTGCAACACATTGGTGCCTAAGGTAGTTGAATGTAGGGGCAAATTCTATTTATTTGGGCTTTTCCGGAAAGAATTCTCATAAAAAGTAGCAGGGGTCAGAATTCAAGCAGATAGAGTTAAGATCAGCGAATCCATATTAAGTAACATAGACACAGGCAAGCTGAGGTCAAAAGGAAAGGTCAGAAAACAACACAGAGAAGGCAGCTTGAAAGCATGGAGAGAGGTAGTGCAGAGAAATACATGCAAGATTTCACTAAGACACACTGACACACAGGATCTGACACAGGGTCTATTTATACACTGACCAGGATGACATCACAACAGAACACAGATGGTGAGGGGGAGGAGTCAGGCTGAAAATTCCAGGGACAAGGCGGAGCTGGAAAGATACATGACAGTAGCATCAAATAATTCACAACATGGTAACATCCTATGCTTTGTGGACTCTGACCCAGAATTCAGAGAGTTCTTTACCTAGTTTCACTTAACATACGAGACGACCGCACCTCGGTCTCCTCTGCAAACTGACTAAAGCTACCGTGGTGTGCTTAGGTGGGAAAGGCTAGCCATGAATCCATTTATTTGCTTCGTTTATGATCAATAATAAGTACTCTCAGCAAGGAGACAGCACTGCTGTTGGTGATTTATCGATTTTGGTGGAGCCATACCGCATGCATGCTAATGAGCAATTTAATACATCGCAAAGCTGCGAACTCTGGAGTGTTTTCAAATTATTAGAACACCGCCTCAGTACTCTTCCATCGACCTCTCCTCCCCCACTATCGTTTTATGTGGTTTGTGTGTTGAAAGCCACACTGGAATTACACCCATCTGTAAAACATGGCTTTCGCACCCCCTCTGGCACACTGTTTTATTTGTTTTTTTTCCTTTCCACCATTTACTCATGTTTTCGCTCACTCAGGCTGGAGTTGGTGGATAAACGTTGTTAGCGGCTTAGCATGGCGTCGGCAGCCGGATGAGTTAATGTGCTGCTGATGGAGTTTTAACACTTCTCTCGGTTTGAGGCGTGAGGGTTGGGGGGGGCACATGCAAACTGCATCCACAGAGCTTGTCCGTTTTCACTTATTTGTGATCAGTTTTTTTTCAGTTTCTCAGATTTGGATAGGAAACTTATCCTGGATCACGTTGGAGGCGTCCACAAAAGCAGTAGGTCTCGACTGATGAATGCATAATCATCATTTCCCTTTAATGCTTTTCTTTTGTTACCTGAGGGCTTACATCTGTGCCTTGATCTTACGGTATGTCAGTTCATATGACCACAAGTGTTGAATCAATACCAATTTTAAAGAAGCATCTATGTATCTTAACTTTGTTTTTGATGCATGTTTTAGGTTCAGAGTCTTAGCAGTGTTATCTTTTAAAAAAGGAGAGCTTACAGGAAGCTTTAGAAACTATATATCTAAATCATACAGTGACTGTGTTTTTGGCTGAAAGTTGCTTCAGAACCCTCTTGCATTCTGTGCTGTATATATCCAGCACCCCACTGCTTGAGTAATCCCCGTTGTGCTCAGTCGGCATGCCCCAAATGTCCCTTCCTGCTCCTTGAGCCATGGTTTACTTTTGTCCCTTAACAAAATAAGTGAATGCCAGGGGGAAGGCAGCTGACAGGCTGGAGACCTGAGGAGTTGTACTAATTAACTTGTTTAAACAAACTCAACAAGAGGAAGGAGAAAAGCTTTCAGTGCTCCCCTTTTAAAAAGCCATTACCAGGAAGTGGGCAGGAGGATGGGGGGACAGGTGGTGGGTGCAGGGTTACTGATGGACAAGAACCCCCACCTCTCTCCCTTGCTCTCTCTCTCTCTCTCTTTCTCTCGCTCTCTCACTCACACACAGACACACACAAACACACTTACTCTCTTTGAGATGGAGTGCTTTGCAGACCCTGAGGTAGATTATATGGTGTTTAGGGTCGAGGCCTGTCAAAAACTGGGAGCTATGTGAGCAGTCCCAGACTTCTGACAAGCTGACCTTTCATCCTTGATAAATAGAAGTCCAATTTTGGTGTTTATCACTCGGTGAGTGCCTGGCTGGTGTGGGGAAGACAGAGACAGAGGGTCTGGGGAGAGAAAGTTGCCTTACAAAGAAACTGCTCTCAAAAATTGAGTTTATACCCTAAGGATTCCATTCAAAAGAAAATGAATAGGCTCTATAACCGCTCACTTAAATCTGATCCACAGATGTCTTAATTAAGTTCTTCACTGAATATTATCACTCAAAAGCAACATCGAGCCATTTCACATTCCATGACTTTCTTGTGCATGTCATTGCACTTTTCTCATTATTGCCTCAAAGATAGCAAGAATAGGGAAGGGTATAGAGAGAAGATGGAGGAGGCTGGTTCTTTCTTAGTGAGCTGTGTTCTTCTCTAGAGGAAATTGCCTGCGGTAGACTGCTGGTAGTGTTATTGTTCATGCCGCAACAGGAAAGGCCGTCCTAATGTCCTTGTTCCCACCAGACTTTTTAAACTACAGTTGCATGCTCTGCATCCAAAGACCTTGGCCTGTAAAGTTTGCTTTAGCACTTGCAGCTTTACATCTGGTCGCAGAGACAGGATTCGTCTGTAAGTTATTGGATTCTTGGCTCCTTCTTGACAAACTCATCTGGAGTTCATCTGATGTAAATTATGGATCAATTATAGCTACCAGACACCAGGAGAATTCTGAGTTGCTCTTTCAAATGAGCAGTCTGCAAAGTGTGCACGTCTTCAGCCTGTTTCTACCACACTCTCACTCTCTTTTGAAGGCTAATAGAGATGTGACAGGCGGAAGATTGAAGCAGACCGAGTTCCATTTGAGAGAGGGTGAGGGAACGACCCCTCACTCTTCAAAGGGAAGTGGTTCTGCGTAGAACGTGAAGCGCAAGTGATCACACATATTGTAATTAGAGGAAGGGCCATTATCTTGCAAAGATGTTTTCCTTCACAGACCAGCAGAACATTTGCCTTGAGGATTTTCTGCGGTAAGTTAATAATAGAAGCGTTCAGGTTCATTAGTAGAAGCACTTCCAAAGGGCTAGATCCTGTAATAGGAAAAGTCTTCTCAGCTCTCTGCACACATACATTGTGAGACACGCACCACTCTCTCTTTTCCCCTTCTCTCACGTTTTCTCTCACACTTACATAAACAGTCACACACACACACTTGTAATCACATTCTTCATATGCACTTTTTTCAGATGAAGATTAAGCCTTCTAATGAATTTAGATTCCTTTACTCAGTACAGTTAAACCTCAGAATGACTGAAGAAATGAAATTGGAAGAAATTTATCTCAGATGATGTTGCTGTTTCAGCCTCCTGCTCGCAGAATTAACACATTTATTAAACCAATGAATTGAGACGTCTCTTATTAATTGGCAAAACTGCTGAAAGGCGCTGTTGGTAAAGCGCATGGTGTAAGCTTGAAATGAAACCCGAAGCTGTTAATTAGCAAATGAAATCATCCACTCTGTCTAAAGCCTCATCATCACCTTTTGCGCTCCTAGATTAATAGATCGAGCTCATAAAAAGCTGAGCCTCCAGCCACTGAAATGGCTAGTGAGCACCATGCAGCCGAAGTAAGCATCCTCTCAGGACCCCGCTCAATAAGGACTGTAGAGAAACTACAGCGGAATGGTCTCTGGCATGCGTTACACGTCAGTTTCTCGCAAGGGGCTCCGACTTGTCAGCATATGTCAGTTCAAAGGCAGCCACACCAGGAGCCACGTGGTGGGCCCGGTCAGTGGGGCCAGCGGGCTGCCTGTTGGGGGGTTCAGGGCACAGATCTGTGGGGGTCAGCATTACACTGTAGGAAGGAGGTGCTAACGAAAAGAGCAGGCCGGATGAGGGCTGACAGAGCTGCAACTGACAGATCCTTCAACAGCAGACGTTGCTGGCTGGGCTTGAGTGAGTGAGAACATAGCAGGGCAACACAGGGCCACCACATTGCTTTCATTAGCATGGGCCACGCTTGCGAGGGGTCCTCTGGGTGGCTTAGAAATGGGGGAATCAGAAGATCTGACTAATTTAAATTTGGGTGCGCATTTCAACACTTTGATAACCTGTCAAAAGGCATCAGCGTGCTCACAGAGTAAGTCGGAGAACTTTATCAGATTTATATGCACAGAGATTTTTTTTCTTCTTTCTGAAAGGACAAGAGAACCTGAAACAAAAGCCTTTTTAAGACTCCTGTTTTTTTCCCTTTGTTAACTCTGCTAACAGCGTTAGCAAACCATTGCTTGTGTTAACTTACCTGATTGGCTGTTTTTTGGCTGCTTTGCTTCTGTTCTGACTGCTGTCTTGTTTTCTCCACAACATTTTCCTCTCCCCCATCTGAGCTCTCCCCATCCCCCCACCACTACCCTACCCTGCAGGCTGACCAGTCGTCCAAGGTAATAGAGGCACTTACCAGCCCTTTAAATCCTAACTGTTCTGTTTAACCCCTTATTGATGGGCGCCTGCTCCTTGGTCTGTGGGCTGTTGGGGGAAAACCCATCTGAGTTGCTGTTGTTCTCATAGTTGGCCTACATCAATGAAAAAATACTGTAACAAAATTCTGTTATCTTCTCAAGCCTGTAAACTGGGTTCACACTGGGGTAATGCGGTAGAGTCAAACAGTAGACCTGAACCATTAGAGGAATTAAGGATAACTCCACAATGGCTTCTCATCCTATTACCTGGAAGCTGAAGAAAGCCTCGGCTCAGGAAATTAAGAACAATGTTCCTGACGTGGTTTATAGTGATTTATTGAGAGTTTGAAGCTACTAAACTAAGCTAAGACAGAACCACTGCTTTTATTCTTCTACAGAAGCGAAGGCATGAGTTTTGACCTTTTGCACAGCTTCTTTTACTTAGGACAGGTGGTAATGATGAGGCATGACATAGAGCAGAGAATTGATAAGCATCACAGCTTGTGGCAAATATAAACAATATGTGTAGGTACAGTATTTGCAGTCACAGTTCAGTGATGCATACTAGTTCCCCAGTGACTAAGAACAATCTTCATGCACAAAGGAAGGGGATATTGACAGGAAGTGGTTTTGTATGCACTGTTGGTTCGATCACAGATTTAAACTAATTTGACCCTTGAAATTGTACTGCCTGGCCTGTGGAGCTCACATAAATGACCATATCTCTACACTGGAAGGAAAGTTTAAAGTGGTGGCGGTGGAGGGCATAGTGGACAGAGAAGTGACCAGAAACTGGGCTGTTTGAAGCAACCAGGCGGTTTCGGGGATATCAAGTAATGTGGGACAGCTTGTTCACTGGAAACATGGGAATATGGGACATGCATGCTGTTGGCTGTGAATGGCAAAAACAGTTTTATTCTGTTTCTGACTAAAAATTACTTTTGTAATTTAATAAACCTATTTGAGGTTTTCCCTTTTGCACATTTACAAGAACACAGTAGTACATTAGAGCAGTTTTGTGAAATGTACCCAATTATCTCATGTCCATAAATGTATCTTCCGCTTTTACATATTTTCAATAGAATAATTTGTCATATCATCAGCATGATCAATTTGGAATTCCAGAGGTACGTCTGTGTTTATGTCTACTCTGTTGAGTAGCGTCATCACAGAAGGAAAACGAAGAAGAGCAGCCGGTTCCTTTCACTATTAGTGAATGCGGATCCCTGGTGCACGTTAGCCAGCTGTTAAATTAAAACCTATAAATCAAGCAAATGAAATCAAACAGAGGCAGCTATGTTTGACCCTAATTAAAGCTGGTTCTTGAAGCACATGTTTCTCCTACGGGGAATGGGATACTACAACATGTACCCAGAACTGTAGAAGGGGGGAACTGATATACGATCCTCTGAGGTTTCTTTTGTACACACTGGTGTTTTGAATTTGCCGCTGACCTGTAGCTTACCTTGACACATCACTTAAAGCATTAATAGCTTGGATTGATGACCAGCCTTCAGGTGGGGAGTTGAAACGTGCTCCAGAGGAGCCTAATAGAAACATTTGAAACATAAAATTTGAAGTTTTATTTTTCAGAAGCCAGCACAAAATTTGTCGTAATTCAATCCCAACGTGTGGGCCTGATTTGTGAAAAAGTGCTGCTGTAGCCTCGTTAATTTGCATTCACTGCTGTGTTGAGAGTTCTGTGTTGGAGCTGGAGTTTCATGACAAAAGGAATAACCCGAACTCTGATTAGAAACACTCCAGCAGTCTTGCTCATTAAAGCCTTGAAGTCTTTATTTGCAAGGACTGTAGTGAAGGAAGTTCTTCACATGCAGTGCAAGGTTTACATTAACATTAGCCTTGAATTAATTCCAGACGATGCAGTGTTGCCTGGATTCATAGAAGCAGTGCTCTGAAATCAGTCTTTCCTTCTAAAGGGACGACATTCTAGCAAAATCACAACTTTTACTATGACTAGTAAATAAGCAAGTGCATCTTATTTGGAAATCAGCAACCGTAAACAAAAACAACTGATTCTCTTTTATAAGTCAAACGATTGCATTCATCCTCTTTAATCTCCATGAGAAATTTGTGTTAAAGTAGATGTTTTTGCTTCATCATGGTTGTATTTTCTTTCTCCTGGGGCTGATTTTGAGGGACAGGCTGTTTAGGCAGAACAGCTGTTACACAAGCTATGGAAGCCATTGCAATCAGATCCAGTCTATTCAAGTATGTTTGTTTTCTTTTGGTTGTTCTTGTTATTGGTTTAACAAATCATGATTTACAGCCTATAAATCGCTTCTTCTTAATAATTCACAGAGCTGGACAATAGGAAAATTGATATTGTGATAAATGATGTCACAGTTCAATAGAACAGGCTTTTATAAACATATACTGCATATCGTCAGTACTTACAGAACTCTAACGAGCTGCTTGTTTCATTATAAAGAGAGCAGATTTAGTCAAATTAGTTAAAACATTTTTTATATTTATTAAATGTAGCACTGCTAGTTCTTTTTTCTCAGTTTCAACTGATCAGATAGCTGAAAAAAATAAATATTGGGATATATTGTGTATCATGAAAAGTTCTTATTATTATATATACATTTTAAACAGTATATATTATATATTGTATATTTGCCATATTATTCACCTCTGATAATGCGGTCAGAGCCTGTCATCTTAAGGTAGCATTCAACACTCTGGGTAAATAAAATTGCACTTTTCTGTCTAACAGAAGGCAAAGGTCCAGAACATCATAATGTCTAACTTGCATCATGATTCAGTGTCATATACTCTGTACTGAAGTATACCTAGTAGGTATATCAACATCTTATGTAGTCAACAACTGAACGTCAAATCAAATAAAGTACAATTCAGTCATATTTCAACAACATTTATTATCAGTTTTCGCTTTTCAAGTCAAGTCAATCAGCTTTATTGTCAATACTACAATATGTACAGGATATACAGTGTACTGAAATTGCATTACTCTCAGACCCCATGGTGTAGCAATAACATTAAATAGAAGGTAATCAGGAAAAGTGTGAATTTAAATAGACACAAAAAAACACATTAAAAATGTAATTTAAATATAAGAAGGTCCTGAAATTAACAATAAAGTAACATAAGGCACACACAGATTAAGGTCTGTGGGTGTAAATAGTGCAAATGATGAGGGTAAAGTAGAGATAGAGTTGAGCATCCTGACAGCATGGTGGATCACACTGTCCTCCAGTCTGCTGGTCCTGGCCAGCAGACTCCGCAGGCACCTCTCCGATGGCAGCAGGCTGAAGAAGCTGTGTAGTGGGTGAGTGTGATCACCTGCCATGCAGAGGGCTTTCCGGGTGAGACAGGAACTGTATATCTCTTGGAGAGAGGGGAGGGAGGTGCCAACGATCTTCTCAGCAGCTCTAACGGTGCGCTGGAGTGATTTGCGGCAGGACACGATGTAGGTGCGTATACCACACGGTGATGCAGCTGGTCAGGATGCTCTCTGTGGTACCTCTGTAGAAGGTGCACGTGATGGGGGCTAGGGCTCTGGCTCTTCTCAGTTTGCGGAGAAAGTAGAGATGCTGATGAGCCCTTCCGGCCAGTGATGCTGTGTTGTTGGCCCAGGAGAGGTCCTCTGTGACTTGCGCGCCCAGGAACTTGGTACTGCTCACCCTCTCTACAGCAGCACCATTGATGTTCAGAGGAGCATGCTGGGTGCAAGTTCTCCTGAAGTCCACAGCGATCTCCTTCGTCTTCTCAATGTTCAGATGGAGACAAGGCCAGGTGGCTCACCTCGCTCCTTTTTAGAGCACGTCATGTAAAATAACTTCCCTCTGACTCGCTTTCTTCTCCGACTGCTGTTTTTCACCTTGTTCCTCACCTGTGTGCACATCACTTGAGTCTCAGTGCTCATCGCAATGCACAGATCTGCTTGGCTGAGAATGTGATTGGTCTGTGAGTCTCCTGGCTGCTAAAACTACAATAAAGGCTATAAAAGTTACGCTGATTAAAAGGACCACCCTGTCGAAATGAAATAATTAACCATATTTTCTCGGTTATAGGTTCAGGTCTGCATAGAACAGCGTCTGAGTCTGGACTCGGACCACAGTCCGAGTCACATTGGTGACCTCTGGTTTAGACTAATAAGTCTTAATTTATAAATGAGCTAATCATTTACCAAATTCTTAGCAGCAGCCGTAAAAGATGTTTAGCAATATTAGGAGCGCATGTCCTTTTGCATTTTCTGTCAGTGTTATATCGCTGTAGTTTTAGCAGTTTAAAAACACAAATGTGAGTGTATCATGTCATTATTCCAGTCATTAGTGAACAGTAATTACATCTCTGCATCCACTGTTCAAAGGCTTGTTCATGTTTAAAGCGACAATTAGAAGTACTTTCCAGACATTACACCAGGTCAAGACAATAAAAAGCTAACACTGAATGGAAAAAAATCCAGGGGATAACTTGTAGGGCCATTGTACAATATGGAGTTTTACGTGATTAATTTGTGGTGAATTGGTGAGGAATTGATGCATGTGCGACCCTGTTACCTGCATCAGAAATCCACCATCACCCTGGAAGCACTTGTCTTGATTCTATTGATTTTTTGTGCCATAGCAATGATTAGTCAGAGCACTGTTTAATAAGAACTTTGAATTGCCTGTCAAAACTGAGTTGATTGTGATTAAATCTATTGACAAATTGAAGCAGAGAAAATAAACAGACAGAATTAGCAGTTAACAGCAACCAGATAGAACTAGCAGACTTGAAAGCAAGATTAACTCAGAAAATGACTAGAAATGAATGTCTGGTTGTGCTGCATATACTAGTTTCCAGTTGATATTTGGCAGTCATTTTAACACAATCTTTGATTTAAAAGGAGATTGATTTGCACCCATGTTACACAGGATCCCTGGCATTTTAAAGCACACACTGGCATTGCCGAGGCAAAGTGTCAGAGAGCAATCTTGAATGTAAACATAGCTCATGACGGCCTTCGTGACATTAAGCTGTAAACATTTCGAAAACAAGATGGCATGCTGACAGTTTGCCATGAGTTTGCCTTAGATACTCAAAGATCATGAGGGTTCACGTCTTCCTGTGCTTAGTACTTGTAATCTTTCATTTAATTTTTCATATTTTAAATACTGCAGTGTGGCATCCTCTCAATTAACCTGCATTCACCATTTGAGAGCCCAAAGTTTCTTAATTTTATGGTAGAGAAATGGTGGAGCTGTTTAAACAATAAATTATTTTAAAACTCCCAACCAAACAATGAAGGAGTAAAGTCAAAATATAAGAGAAAGCTTGAGATTAAGAGGTTGATTGCATATGGCAATGACAAACCTGACCAATACCTCATGCTCAAACCCTCTGTTTTTCAAGGGTGTGAGGGGTGTCCATGGGGATGTTTAGTGCAGCTGGGCTGGGGGGCAGAGATGGATGTCCTGTCTGCTGATGAGAAGATGTTGGCTACGAATGTTGTTGCCTGTCATATAGACCCCCACCTCCTGCGTATGTTTGTAGGAAGGAACAGAGGCAGTGGCACACGGCAGATACTCTGGTTGGAGGCCCCGGTGTGGATAGCGGTTCGGGGAGACAGGAAGGCTCGCTGACCCGTGGAAGGGTTCAATTAGCATTTGCAAATTACACCTGCTCTCCATGCTGCTGCTGAGAGCCGAGTAGCCGCGTAGCCGGTGGGCATGGTCGCAGGAGGGGTGGGGGGGGCGAGATGTTGTCGGTGTTATTGCATGGATCTATGAAATATTAAAGTGGCAGGGCCAGCTCTCTGAGTCCCGCCGCTCATCAAAAATAGAGCAAGGAGAGAGGGGGAGAATGAGAGAGAGAGAGAGAGAGAGAGAGAAGCCAGGGGCGTCACCACACTACCCAGACTATAATGAGTTTAACCTTTGCCCTCACCCTGTCCCGATACCAACTGACCTGAGCGACTGTTCTCCCTGTTCCTTGCTCAGGGGGGAAAAAAAAACTCTCCACCAGGGACTGCTCACATCTGACCAACTTTTTAAAACCCATCTCTTCACTGTTTCCTGCAAAGAGGCCTTACGTTAATGATGATACATTCAACTTGACACCTGAAAGGATACTTAAGACTTTGCTTTAGACTTTTAAGTCTTTTCTCCCTGCATACCTCACAGATGTCAAAATCAAATGGCGGTTCCTTAATGAAGCGGAGCGTGGACTTCAAAAGGGACAATTTGTTCACTGTTTCTCCATTTACTGCTGGTCTTGTTTGTACGGCAGGGGAACAGATGATGTTTGATGAGCTTTTTGAAGTGGAGAATGTGCTGCGAAATGTCTTGAATGAACAAAATCAGCGATGTAATTATCGCTCTGCCAATGAATCGTTTGCACGAATTGGAAGACAAACAAATTGTTATTTGGGATCCTTCCTTGTGTATGCCTGCTCAGGAATGAAAATGAGTCTTGAAGCGGGCAGCCCAGCCGTACTGGGCGGCACACTGTTTTGGATTCAAGAGGCACATTTCCTTTGCAGTTCTGGTATAGTTTTTGTGGGTTTGAAATGACCGCATTGTCATTTGATGCCACTATAGCTGTACAGTGGACGTCGTCTTGAAGCAGCCCCTTTGGTAAAAGGATACCATATGGCACAATACCCAAAGGGGCGAGTGAACTCTTCCCTGATTTCGGCAGCACTGATGTTGGAGTGCATTGCTAAGCAGCAAGGAAAAGTGTTAAGTCTTTGGGAATAGCTGCCGAGAATGTAGCATAAATAAATGCATGTCTTTGAATGAATAAAGGCATGTAGGGAAGTCCTGTGCATTCTCTTCATACCCTGTTTATGTGGGAGTTGACGGTTTGTCCTGTCAAAGATGCAAGAAGCGGGAGAGGAGTGGTGTCTGTCCTCTGAAGGACGCTTTTCCTGCCAGGCAGGATGGGATCTTAATGGAAACCGTCACTTAAGCTCCATTTGCGATTTTAGGCTGCCGGATGGCACCAGGGCATCAGGTTATCAAGTGGCACCACACTGTCCTGCCCAGACAACGCGTTCCCACCTACAGGCAGACATAGAACACTGGTGAGAAGTAATGTCCGGTTGGTTTGAAAGACTCTCTGACCACCCCGATGGCAAATGGCTGCACTCGAGTAGCTGGTGTCTATGTGAACATATCCCCTATCATTTTTTAAAAAGATCCTCCATCCTGCTTCCCCTACTTTTTTCATTCTTGCCTACCCACTTTCTATCCCTCTCTTCTGGTGCAGGGCTGATAATGTGTGAGCCCCGGCTTGGAGGAGAGGAGAGCAGTTAGGTAGCATGCCCCAGGGCACTGCAGTCTCTCTCTCTCCCTCACTTGATTAGAGGCCTGGGTTTCAGCAGCCCAGAAATCTCAAAGGTCGCCGGGAGACACATTCGTGCAAAATTGCATTTTTACTGCGCGACTGTTTGGAAGTCCAACGTGCTGGATGCGTCCATCATCCATGCAAAGAAATAGGCTTTTGTTCTTGTGGCCATACAGCTCATCCAGTGCTGCAGTCCTGCTAGTCTTCAGCCACTATGCTGAATTATACAGAGCTGGTCTTGTAATGTAAAGAAATTCACAGTAGTTTGGGTCATATACAGTATAAACAGTTATAGATCCTGAAGGGCTCTAGCATGTGATGGAGGGCGTCTTTGCCATTGTGGTATATTGCCTAACCCATGGGCAGTTGTGTGTGGGTGGACCAGAGGGAGAATAGCCCATTGATCAGCAAAATTACAATATAACAGCAACCATAATCTTGTGCGGTAGCTATTGCAATGAAATACAGTTCCTCTGCAGATGTACTTTTCATGTTTTGGATGGATTACTTTAGATGATTTTGCACTCATTGGAGGCGACTATATGGTGATGGTTTTTTGTAGTTGTTTGAGAGTAAATTTTGTCATGTTAGGAACCAAACCTTCGAAAAATAGCAATGAAATAAGCCCTGTGAATCTTTTTACAGAGACACACTAGCACATTCTACATTAATATATTTTACTGTGTCGAGGCGCTTGCGCTGTAACTCCTCTGGTGGCATATTTGGACAAGATTAAAGGGACCATGGCTGTACTTTCAGAATGGATAGCTGGTGAGACACTTAGTTTGGTAGGGTTAAAGTAAAATCAAACAGACGGCAGATACCAAGGGTCTGGATGAGTAGTGGACGAGACACCAAGCATAAATCTCTCTCGGCTGCCCAGTCTTCTTTTTGCGATTAGAGCTGAAAAGTTATGATAATGTTTAGTGTATTTGCTGGTTGAGCTGTTCGCTGGAGCAGATAGTGCATTAATCACAGCTGTCTTGGCTGGCTGCCGTAGAGGGGCAGGAGTGTGGGCTTTTGCTGCTGCCTGCTCGCCCCTCTCCTGCTCCAGCTCTGGCTCTGCCTAGCACTGCCCCTCTCTGCAATAATTGAAGCCCCAGTGTCCCACACCCAGCCAGGCCTGGCTGGCTCTGTCTGTCACCGTCTGGTACTGGGGAGCCTTGCTCTGCTACGCTGTTTGTGTGTGCGAGTGTGTCTGTGTATGCGAGGGCATTTGTGCATATGTGCATTTCTCTCAAAGTCAATTTTAGGCTCGACTCATGCAGATGAAGTCAGCATTGTTTTTGGTCATGTGCTCTGTCAGATGCAATCACACCAGACTGCTCCCAGCAATAAGGCTTTATCTAAAAAAGTGCAGGCACATGTGATAGTCACCCCCATCTCAGTTCCTAGATGATTCAAACAGTGATATGTTGATATACATCTCTTTCTCACTGAGCCACATAAATATTAAAGGCTGCACTGCTCTGGGTGGGACGGTAGAAGGCTTGCAACATCAATCCATCGCAGGAAGTGCTTGAGGATATTGAGGATTGGAGCTCATTGCATCATTAAGGTCTTTGCCTCTAGATCTTGACCCTTTGGCTCTTCATGCTTCATTTCATGGCATGTAGATGGTCGAAGGTGTCGTAATAAACTGTGATGTAAGGCATTCAGCCTCCAGTGGGCACCTACAGCTTTTTCTGCAAAGCCAGTTACAGCAATTTTGGGCTTCAGACCAAAATCTCTTCTTACCTTCTTTGATGGCATTGGAGTGAATCTGTATGAGTGAGTGTGTGTGTGTGTGTTTGTTTGTGTGTGTGTGTGTGTGTGTGTGTGTGTGTGTGTGTGTGTGTGTGAAAGAGACAGGGAGAAAGTGAGGACTGCATGTGACTTAGTGACATCAAAGGAAGAAATGTGAGATACCAGATTCCTCATGGGGCTGCATTCAGCCTTAAATCCGTTTCCATGGCAACATTGGCTTGTCACTCAGGCAGCCAAATGTCTCATGTCATTTAACCTTTATACCTTCATTTCCATTATCATTTACTCACCGTTATCAAGTGAATCCAAATAAGTCTAATACAAGCAGAAAAAAAATGATCTGAAGGAAAAATAAAGCACCAAGAGTTGAAACAAATGTCAGGAGGGGAATTTTTCTTTGGCAGAATAGAGTGGTCTCTTTCAGTCCCTTGGGAAAGTTTCTCTTTTCCTGTCACTATCTCTGTATCCGTCTCTTCTTTTCTGTCTGTCTGTTACTCGCTATCTAGATCTATCCTTCTTTCCCTTCCTACCCTAACTCCTTTGCTCACTCTCTCTCACTATTCCTCTCTCTCTCTCTCTGAGCTTATTATAAGGAAACATGCTCCATCAAACAAGTTTTGAAAAGACTGCTTTGAAAGTGTAGATCAGTTGCTGGGAAAAGCCCAAACAGAAGTCTTCAAGGGTCCCTGATCACAGGCTGAGTCAAATATTTGGGTATGTGAACGCTGAGGTACAGAAAGGAGCAGCTTTTCATTCTTCCAGGCTCAGCACACTGCGGCTGTCAGAATGCATCAGAGACTTGTGGGAAATGTATGCCGACAGGTGACAGGGGAAGGCGAGGCTTACTGAAGACCTGATTACAATACGCAGGTACAAGGGAGCTAATAACACCACAAAATGCAGAAGATAAGCCGGTAATAAGGATGCCATTTAGAAGACATAAGGTATTTCATTTTCTCATTTTGGCAGTATGTGGGAAAGCCCTGTCAAGCATTTGAGGGAGCTTCTTCATTGATTTTTTCTATGTGATTGGCAGGCACATGTGGTGTTGACAACTGCATGCAGCTAGTTTATGCAGAAATTTATCATGTTTCTTTTAGCCTCCAATAACAAATCAACATGTAACACTTGAGCCCCATTACCTTCTCTCCCAGTCAAGCCCTGGGCCAAAAGACTCTTTTTCACATCCAAGCCTTACTGGTTGGAGTTTCAGTGCATCCTCCAGCCAGCTAGCTGGTCTATCTTGATGAGAATGGCCTTTCTTTTCCCACAGAACCTTTTAATGAGATGGTGGCTGAAATCCCTTGCTCAGTACTTCTGCAGGAGAACGATTCTCTCCACAGCCTAAAGCCAAGGGAGAAGTAGAGGGAAAAAAGCAGAAATAAGAAAGCCACAATTGCCTACATGATTGGCAGTAGAGGCTCAGGAGACAGTGTTTACCATGCTACCTAAATTGGCCCAATGAGCGATTTTCTGTCTGGAAGGAGGGAGTTTAAAAGTGGAATAAGGCGGAGGCGAGCCTGTACCTTCGCATCTCTCAAACTGCTATTACAGCCAGACATTTACCCACCAAATGAGAGGCAGGGCGTATATCAGCAGGTGCCAGCACCTATTCCGACAGCAGCGTTCTCCGAGCAGTAGCCTCTGTCCGCTGGGAAATGTCCTGCAAATAAGTAGGCATGGATGCTTGATTTTTAATACATTTGAGAGCACAATTTTGAACTGGTGTGAAAAGTTGACTGTTTATATGTTGGTTATGAGTCTGGAGACTTGGGCTTTCTTTACTGATTGGGCTGGTGTTGACATCTCTCTGTGCTGACTCAGCTTGGGCCTTAACAGACCTGTTTTGAGGTCGTAATGAACTGAAACACTTTGGACCTCCTAGGTTTTGTTATCTTTTGTGCTTGTTTAGCTTGGGACTAGCTGGGCCTTGTTTAAGATCACTTTGCACTTTGTACTGCTTGGATCTACTCAGGTCATCTTTAATTTAACCTCTGCTTATTTTTCTTCAGTTTGATCAGGCCATGTTTAAGACCCTTCTGTACTGATTCTACTTTGGTCTGCTTAGGCTGTGTTTGAGACACTCAGGTCAGCTTTGAGATAACTATGTGCTGACTCAGTTTGAGTCTACTTGGGCCAGTGTTAATGTTCTTTTAGAGATATGTGACATTAGAAATGCATGGGTGTGGGTCAGGGTTGGGGGGCATGTTGGACCTACACAACTCCAGCCTTTCCTCAAGATAGCTTCTCTGCTGATGACTTATACATGAGTGAGTGGGGCAGTATCCTCTTGGACTGAGGACAGACAGAGAAGGAAGGAAAGTGAAAGAGCTGGTGAGAGAGGTCACAGACAGACAGTGGAGGGAAGAGAGGAGGGATGGGATGAGAGCAGCAGCCTGGAAAGCAGCTTTTCTCCACTGGCTACCGATGAGCTTCAGTGATCTCTGCTTGGTGGTGCTGAGTGGGCAAGATGGATATTTTTTCTTTTTTTGGCTCTTTAAGCTTTATATGATGGCAGGAGCCCAAAAGTAACTTATGTATTTTTCACCATGTGTCTCAATATGTACAAAATAACTGTTAAGTGTAGCTGTGATGCTGTTTGAATTGTGTGGTTGCAGCGTACCTGACATTTTTTTTTCTCCTCATTTTCCACGCTATCCCACTGTGATACGGCTGAGTTCGGTGCTCCTTTTATTTGTATGTGCTGCGTGCTTTTCAAAGCTGTGGGTCTACGTGAGTCATTGTTTTTGTTTACTTTTCCCTTTAAGTTCCGCACGAAAATGCAAATAAGCAGGTACTGGCAGTGGTAATGATAGTGTGTGGTGTGTGTGGGATTGTGTGTACATCTGTGTGTACACAAATCAGTGTGCCTGTGTATGTATTTATGCACATGTGCATCTGTGTGTGTGTTTGAAAGAGAAAGAGGAGGGGTTTCTTTGGTGTGTTGTGACTGGTTGAATGAGAGTGTTGTGGCTGGCTGTGGGTCTGTGGGTCTTTGTCAGGTCCCCGGCTCAGTAGGGGTCCCCAGTTCCTCGCCCCCTTCTCTCTCTCTCTCTCCTATCTCTCTCTCTCTCTTCCTCTCTCTCTCTTCCTCTCTCTCTCTCTTTCCCTCTCTGTAATGGCGCTGTGGCTGGGGGGAGACAGGAGGCACACTTGCCCCTCATTGCCCTTCTATTATATCTGGTTGACCTACTTCAGCAGTCAGTGGAAGACTGAAGAGAACGGGTGAAATCACAGTCCCTGGCAGGTCCCCTGACTACAGTAGCTGTGCAAGTGTGTAAATGTGTGTGTGTCTGCTGCAGCCACCCTCCTGCTTTATTCCCTGCATCCCAGAACACTTTCACCATGTGTCATTTACACTTAACACCTCCATTACTGGCACATCACGGGTGAGCTCACTCTTGTACGCTTTTCACACTTTTGTAGCTTCTTTCAGCCTGAGCCACACAAAAACATGGCAGAAACAAAAAACCCTTTCATTCACCCACTTCATGTAAAAGACTGTCAAAACATGTAGGTGTGTTAAAGTTTAAGAGGACTGTAGGTTTTCCAGGTAACTTTCAACTTATTTGGGTGTTCACAACACTTGGTTTATTGAAAGTGTTGTCAAACACATTGGTTTTTTAAAGTGTAAGAAGATTGTAGTTTCTCCAGACAGCTTTGAACTTGCACCACACAAAAACACGGAAAGAGCAAAAACCCTTTTGTTCAACCTCTTTGTGTAAAGGACTGTCAAAACACTTATACTTACTTGTATGTTTCTAACACTTGGTTTATAGAAAAGACTGTTAAAACATAGGTTTGTAGGTTCTCCAGACAACTTTTAAACTGCGCCATGCAAAATCATAAAAAACAAAAGTCGTTCGTCCTAACATCCAGTTTATGTAAAAGACGGAACACATAGGTTTGTGAATTGTGTCCTTTCTGATAGTAATAAAACAAGGTGAAGCCATGAATGGTAGAAATGTGATCGAGGGGGAGTTCTCTCCTCTCGCCTGGGGCTCGGATCAAGCTGGTAGGTTCATTAACTTACCGTAAAAGCTGGGCGCACCGCTGTACCTCAGCCCCCTCCTGTAATGCCATCAACCGCGCTGCCTGTTTGCCTTCCTCCGCATGCTCACTGCCGCTGCAGGCTGAGATTTTTGACTCTGCGCTATGTGTGCCCTGTCGCATTAGTGCACACATCAAACTTCCCTCTCATCTCCCTCCGACACAGCCGCTGAGACACCTACATTGTCTCAGATGGGTCTGAAGTGTGTGTAAATCCACAATCTTCTTTCCTCCCATCTTCATCCGCACAGACTGCTGGCGGTATTAATTAGAGTTGAAAAGAGAAAGGAGAAAAGCAGGGAAAGAACTCTTTCTGAGGTCGAGAGTAATCTCTTGGTTTAGGAAAGGCAACACGAGGGAGTTTCGGTGTGCTTTTTCATGGGGTGAATGTGTGACTGAGGGAGTGTGAGGACACTCCGTTACTGTTACTTGCAACATGCACTTTATGAACATGCACTCTGCATACTTGCACATGTAACTTTGCACATAAAACTACTTTTTTACTTTTTTACTATTGTTTTTAGTATTATTCTTATTTTTTTCTTCTATTTTCATCTAAGATTATATTAAGATTATATTTGGTCAATGGAGAAACAGCAAAGTAAGAATTTGGTTGTGCAGCGTAACTGCCTGATCTGCTGTGCATATGACAGTAAAACTCTTGAATCTTGAGTAATATACTGGGGGAGAGAGAGCGAGAGAAAGAGAGAGAGAGAAACTAACTCACAGGGGCAGTGAGACTCAGTGCCAGTCAAAATGTACCAGGCTCAAGAGACAGTATCTCACACACAATGGAACATTCAGCCTTTAATGTCCTTCAGCTGCACTTTCAATGAGGAGCTTCAGTTTGTGTGCAA
The DNA here is from genome assembly GCF_015220715.1 of Pygocentrus nattereri. Taxonomy (NCBI): domain Eukaryota; kingdom Metazoa; phylum Chordata; class Actinopteri; order Characiformes; family Serrasalmidae; genus Pygocentrus; species Pygocentrus nattereri. The sequence continues at coordinate 9,224,517 of NC_051228.1, read as the reverse complement.
GTTTATGTGCCTCTGCAGCGACTGTACTACTTCACTCTTTCAAGCGATGCGTAGAATCTTTAAAAATGAATTAACTTGACGAGATTGACAAGGTAATTGCCAGATGTGTTGGAATTGACCACGTTATTATTCATCATTAGGTGCTATGGGAAAATTGCTTTGTGTGTGTATGTGTTGGTGTGTGTACACACTGGACATCTGCATGCGAACATGCCCTTTCCTCCAGCCCCAATGTGTTAGAAGCAGCTGATAAGCAGGCATGTTCTGCTGACTTTCATCTCCTGCACAGCAGCACCCTATTGATGCTGCGTGTGAATTGGTCATCATTAATTTTCTCTGATATTTAGCCCTCTCCTGATTTGCAAATTGGGTTTAAACTTTTGCCCTGCCGTCACTGCGCAGAATATTAAGCATGGGAGCGCTCTAAGGACAATGTGCAATCACAACAGAATATAAATAGTTTAATTAGCCTGTTGGTTCGCTTGGAACTATAAAAGCTTATCAAAAGAGTGGCACCCAAATCCCCACGAAGAAGAAACAAGCATTTTGGAATCCTTGGGGAAATATGCAAATCATCCTTAGGGAGAATTGTTAACGTGGTGCAATGTTTAATCCAAGTGTAGTATTAAAGGTGAGAGACTCTGAACATGGATTACTTTATTCAATTTATTTTTCTCCATTTCCAGTGACAGTGTTGTTTAGACTCTGAGTACCTCAGCTCAACTGCTGTTGCTCAAATTACGCCAACCTGCATGCAAATTAATGCTTCATAGCAGCACTAGCTTAAAGAAAATACATTGTTCTGAATCATATGTCTACTGTAAATAGTTTACCAAAGTAGTATTCCAGAAAGCATGGCATTTGTGAAATAGTAGCTAAGAGTAGATGCTATTCTCCAGTTAAAATAGCTAACACTGGGCTACTTGATCCTGTACTTAATCCTATAATTATGGTGGTTTGGATGGGTGTGGCTCCTATGGCACCTATGAACTTATAGCACCTATTGTTTGATGTATGCTGTTGTTTCAGTCGGTCAGTTATGAGAAGGTGGCAGACATTGTGAATAACAAACATATGTGATCATTATACTTTGTGTATGTTGTAATCAAGACATTCAAACACATGTTGCGATGCATATCTGCTCAATAAAACTGATGTTGATTTCGATTATTATATTAGCACCAGCAAAAAACACTGCAAGGCATTTTAACTTGTTGTAGCTCATAAAACTTAAGTACATTTATTTAAATACACATTTGCACATGTAGTACAGAATTGACAGTTCTTGTGTAAACAGTATTAGTAGGGCATTCTGAAAGTATTTATTACAAAGCCTGCGACACAAATTTAGCTGACCAAGAATGTATTAACACATTTTACATGCTGATTATTATAAGCTACAGGAAAAATGAAACACTGTTCAAAACTGTCTCTGGTACCTACTTGCAAGTTCCATGCCCTGCCTAGTATAAATGATATGGAAGTAATACAGACAGCATTATGGAGGCAAAAAAACTATGTGAGGTAGTGAGTTTGTGCTGAACTGCTTGAAACCCACACATCTGAAAGCTGCATTATGCATCCAGTGCAAGCTTCATGACATATTCAAGCTGGCTATATTCTGTAGATCATTGCTTGAAATGATTATGTGAAATTTTTGAGGGATAGCTGCTTTTCAAACAATGGGATGGAACTCCAGAGTGCCCAACTCTATTTAGCATCAGCTTCTAACAGTGCTAGTTTTATGCATGTGATGCTAATGTTATGAGAATCTTGTCACCTTATAAGAGCATCAGCTATTCTCACAACGCCAGACCTCTTTAAAATGAATATTTCTCCCCTAGATCCTGGTTTATAGCAGCTTATATTTCATTATCCAGTTTATTCCCTGTGCTTGTCCGCAGCTGGCCAAAACTTGTACAGTCCAGAGCTGCAATAATGAGCACCAGCTCACCACATACCGACCCAGCCAATTAGCAGGGTGGGCACAGTGTGAGGTCACAGGGCACAAGACGGCTCTCCGATTTGCTCGGCTCGGCTCGCGGCGGGGGCGAATCATGTACCCCTATCCGACCCCTAGAAAGCCTCCTGTCCATTGTGACATGCGTGACGGGTGACGAGACGAGCATTGGCGGTAGGGTACAGTCATTAAGTCCACACATCATTCAGGCCGTGACCCTCTGCGTGGCCCACCAATGCTGAGCGGAGCAAACGGCTTTTTAGTAGGCCAGGAGAGGCAACACTAATGAAGCAGCCCATTTCTGCCTACATTTACCAACATATACTTATATATAGATATTATTGGGAGACTACATGTAATATATTAACTATATATTGTACAATACACCACCAAAAGCTTTGTTCATTTCACAAAAACAATTAATCAAACATAATATCATAGTTCGCTAATATTTACTGAAAGTTAAAATGTCTCATTTGGGGCTCCCAAGTGGCTCAACCGTCTAAGCATTGTCCCTATCATCAGGAGATTGCGAGTTCGATCCCTGGTGATGCTATAGCCATCCATAGCTAGGAGTCCAAGAGAGCAAAATTGGCCCCGCTCTCTTTGGGTGGGTAGGAGGACCTCCCTAACTAGTGGGTGGAATTGGAAACGATTAAATTGGGGAGAAAATCCCCCCCCCCAAAAAAAAGTCTCATTATTTTATGTGCCTCCCATTTGCCTGGTACAATGTTCTTCACCTTCTCCCTTCATAGTCTTGTGGTTTTGAGGTCTGGTGGCTTCTGAAAGAGCTGAAAAAAGTTGTCTCTTGAATATATAATTATTTTGAAAGGTTAAAAAATGAACTTAATAACTATACTATGTAACAAAAAGTAAAAATGTAAAAAAATGTAAAACAAAAAACAAAAATGTGAAAAAAAAGTAAAAAAGGATTTTTATTTCCTTATTTAGTCCATGTTAATTAAAGATTGAGTACAGAGAGCATGTTTCCCAATGGCTCAAAGTTTGTTTTGTTCACTGTGTATAGAGTTTCATTGATCACATTGTTGATGGTGATGCACTGGGCTGTGGGAGTGGGTCAGGGAAGTGCTCCAGTCAGCAGTACTTCATCACTCAAGCATAACTCTTGGAGTAGAGTAAGAGAGGCAGACAGGCCGGAGTCAGTGGGGCTCAGGTGAGCACGTCCCGGGCCACAGCGTCTCTTTCCTGGCCTGGCCTATGGTGAGCTGCGGCTGGCCGTACGGGCTGGTGGCGCCACGCACCCGTAAATTAGTCCCAGGCGGTGACACTGCGCTTGCTGGGTAATTTGGACAATGGGGCATTTGACAGCCCACCCATCACTGGGACTGCGCCCCAGGGAGCCACCTCTCTCCCTCGTTTTTTTTTCCCTTGGCTGATGGAGCTGCACTCTAAGTAGCAGCATCATTCTCCAATCAAGCAACAAAATGGCTTTTCATCCAGCCCCGAAGAGGAAGAGGGGGGAGAGACAGAAGCAGCAATGGAGAGAGTGAAGAGAGAAGAGGCAGGGGGAGAAAGCAGCTTTTTTTTTTCATATTTTTCCCTCCTGTTGTTCATAAGCTGCCTCAGATGCTTTTTATACCGAATCTCCCTGTGTGATTGCAACAAAGGAAGAAGTCGAAAAACATCTCTTTGAAAGGCTTAAAAGAAGAATGTCCACCATTGTGAAATATCTTTTTTTCCTGGCTTTGCAACAGAATAGAAATACAGGCACGATTATTGTGGAGTATAGTTGTATGAAGAGGTATTTTGATATCAGAACAACTGGATGCAGATTGGAGTTGCAGGTTACGACTGTTTCAGTTCCCACTGTGGTACACTTCTGTTTCCATGACACCCTAGAAATTAATCTTTTCACTGTGAGCGGTGTGTATTCCTTGGTGTGGTAATAAGGTAGGAATGTGTGGCCTTGTGCATTCCCTCCTCTCCAAATGGAGATTGCAGATATTGAAAGAATGCGATATACGCGTGACAGCATTTCTCTGGTAGAGAAGCAGCTCCTGAGAAAGTGGGGAGTTCCACTGTGTTTCAGGACATATGGTCCCAGCAGGTCACAGAGAGGGGTGGAAATGAAGTCCCAAACCATGGCAGAGTAGCGTCCTTCGAGTGCCCTTTTCTTGGCTTATTCCTCTATCGCTCTTACAGCCTTACTGCTAGGCAGCTCGGTCGTCAGCGGTCTCTCTCCCTCTCTCTCTCTGAGGTCCAAGCCTTGTGAGTCACAGCCTTTTTAAGAGGTGTCAGGCTGTCTTTTTTTAATCCTCTGATCCTAAGTGATGATGGAGCTACAATCCAGGCGGTACCAGTACTTCTCACAGTGCAGACTCGCCGACTCTCTGGAGAGATGCCGGATATGTGATGGCTTTGCCCCCGTAAGGTCACTGACAATCCATCGAAGCTACATAAGCATCTAAGTTATACCCAGTTAAAGGTTGAGCCCCCAGCATGCTGAGGGAAATTTCCTCGTGTGGCCTTTTGTATTGCGGAGTGTGACTTCACTAGTCCCTTCTTCTGTGGTTCAGCTTCATTCAGACTACTTCAGATTCATGAGACCTTGAATGGAAATGAAATGAATGTCAGAGCTACATTGTTTTCGGCCATTCTTTTTGCTCACCATAGCATATCTGGCCTGGAGAAAATGATCTAGAAGGTGTATGTCACACACTCATCTCTCGAGGAACTGGATCTCCATCACTGAGGTCACACAATAATCACATGCCGTTAACTGTCCCCAACCAGTCACACATATACATTAACCCATTCTCCCTTTCACTGCCTGCCACAAGGCACAGACAGTGCAAGGAAAAGTGAGTTAAGCATAGGCAGACTTATCTATGGCATGTCCATTTTTTCCCCATTTAACACATTTCATAACCTTATCTCCGGGCCACACTTCTTTCTAGTGCTGCTGCTTAAGCATTGGCAAGGTGGGCTAAATCAATTTGTGCAGATTCATTTTTTTGCAATTACATCACCTGCTCCATCGGATAAGAGGCATATAAGCTGGAAATCGGCAAAAGCCCACCAAGCCTCCCCTCCCCTCTACGTCTCGATTGTGAATTCAGTTTGAATAATTCATTTTGTTTTATTTGGCTCCGTGGTTGAATCCCAGGCCCTGTTAAACAGGCCACTGTAATGGAATGTTTCGCCCAGGGATCGATCTGACCCATCCTTCAGTTAATGATGCTGCCTCCTGAGTCTTAACTTTGGGCCTGATAAAGGGAGTGGCGGGTGTGTGTGTGGGCTGCCATTCCCTAGGGACAAAATATAAGCGTGTGTGTAGAGTGCAGAGCCGACGGTGGAGGAGGGGTCAGTCAGATCCTAATGATGGTCGATAAATGTCCGCCTGAGTGGGTCTCCTCCCTGTTATTGTGGGGGCGAGACATTCCGTAATAAATGTCTGTTTTAGCGCATGGTGGCTAAGAATGAGGAGATTAAGATTTTAACTGGATTACTTTGCCCTTCACTCGACTCTCGTGCCTTGGGTTCAGCAGACGAGTGTATGTTTATTTATGAAATGGGTTAGGTCATGGGGCTGAGGTCACGCACTCCGAAACAGATCATCTTTCATCTCAGCTCTATACGTTGTGTTTCTTGAATCCTAAGTTGTTTCATTCTCTCATTTTCTCTCTTTCTGCCTCTGTCCTCTTTCCATTGAGCAACACACAGGAAAAGGCTGCTGTTGTCTGGCTTCCCAGCACAGATTATACATCTTTTTCATTCTGGGTGCAGAAGAAAGGGGAGAAAGAAGAGAGAGAGAGAGAGGGGAGAGAGAGGATTTATGCAGGCGCTCGTCCGCGTTCACGCTTGACTCTCCTCTGATGGAGGGGAAACAGCAGCACGCTTGATACAGTGCCTTCGTGGGGACGATAAATCTGGACGCGCAGTGATAGAATAGAGCTTATCTTTTACAATGGTGTCAGGGAGGAGCATCCTCCAGCTGCTATCACGGCTGTTTGATGCATTGGGGAGCAAGAAGAAATATGTATGTAACTGTATATGTGTGTGGGCATATGTGTGTGCGCAGATGGCAGCATATGCAGTTACTGAGTAGAGGCAGTCAAATACTTAACGCAAACACATACGAGTACTTTCCTCTCCTGCCATGCTATTCAAGAGACAAAATACTGACTTCAAGCTCCCACAGTAACCTGACACATCACAGCCAGTCCTTTTCTTTTTCCCTCCCCCTCTGTTTCTTCAGCATCTCTGTAAGCCCACATTACCGCTCAATCATGTCATATTCGGTCACGTCTTCGTCTGGTTCACATTTTATCTGGCTACTTCAGATTTCATCAAAATCCAGCAAGTTCCTTCAGTCTGACATCTCCAACACATTCTTCTAAACGACTGAGCTTCTGCCTCTAAAGCAATTGCCTTCAGTGCTTAATCTCCACCGATGGCTGCACACTACACTAAGCTGAGGTCGTTCGCCCCAGCAACACACTCAAAGGTGCCGTGACCAGTGCTCCCCAAAACAAGCTGTTATCTACTGTTCTTCAAATGCTATCCTGGACTCTCTGATGTGCTTCAGATGCGAAGGAATCACATCAAAACCATGCATTAGCCCTGAGATGGCGGCTTTCATTCCTGCCTCGGCTAGTTTTTTTGCCTGGAGAAAATCCACTGACAATCTGGATTAAAACATGGCACGCTCTGAAAGGCGCCGGCCGCTCTGGGAAAGCCTCTCCTAATTGAAAAAACAATTAGACTTCGGGTGATGGAGAGGCTTTGTTTCAGTGGGTCTCTGCTGAACCTGAGCTGAGAGGCCCTGACGACGCTTTCCAGGCGATGATTTATTCCCCATGACCTCACACCGGGAGAGATTGTTTGGATACGCATGGGCTCCCGGCTTTATGCAGGCCCGTGTGTTTGTGTGTATTTAAAAGATGTATGTTCTGGCTTTGAAGATGTCTGCAGCCTGGTGAACTACAAAGTCCTGACAGCGCCGAGGATCCCCCTGTAGTGTGTTGTTTCATCTTGGAGATGCCATATGAATGGGAGGTGTAGCGTGGGTTTTGTAAACTCCATGCTGCCTTGATCTGCATGGCATGGCTGACTGCATGGCATGGCGGCTGGGAGCTACGGTGTTTGTTCTTCTGTATGAATGCTATCAGGCGATCACCCTTGTTCTAGGTGGTTATCAGGAGCTTCCTTACCGCTCGTCATGCGCACGGGCCATATCAAATGAATTCTTGTGCATTCGTCTCCAAGGCCGACTTAGCAGAACATCCTCTGCTTTTGATTCAGAGAAAGACAGATCACCACTTTGGTGGCCATATGTTAGCTGTACCATCATGTCGCAAAGCAGCAAAACAACATTAAAGTTAAAAGCTTGCGTGTGCTATGAAAGCTTCTGCCTCTCCTGTCTGTCTGCCCGTCAGTCACCAGCGTTGAGTTACATCCGGAGGATGAGGCTGTGGCTGAGGTGGCAAGCCGTGGAGTGAGCTGCTCTTTACTGAGTACAGTCAGGTCAGTGCTCTTTTTGGCGCCTGTTTGGCTCATTTTTCTGAGCCACTCCAGCAGCAGCAATTCAATTGAAAAGTTTCTCTGAAAGTTCCATCTCTTTTCACATTCCCTGACCTTAAATACTAGAATCCTCTGTCTCTGGCTTTTTCCTAGCAGTATGCAGTCTAAGGCTGGAGTCAAGGCTACTATTTTACAGTTTCTCATTCACATACCTGGAGACATAAAAAAGCTGAACCCATTATTTTTCCAGATGCAGCATGTTTGAGGCATATGTTGCTTTGAATGTTTTCATTCGTGTTAGAGGGTAGAAGAGTTTGTGAAGTGAGTTTTGTGTATTAATATGATGTGCTTATGAAGGAGCAGATACAGCATTTGGTGGGCAAGGGTAAACAGCATGCACCCACATATGAAGTCAGATCATTATTAATTCCTAAATATAGCCTTAGAAAGCTCTGTTTCTGACATGAGATATTATCAGATGGAAACTACTTGAGCATATACTCATAATTTCTCAGAAGACTTCCAAAATTACATTTTAATCTCAGTTATTTGATCTTAGCAATCTGGCACATTCCTGATTAAAAGGAAAATGTGGAATTGTTGCATAGAGCATATGAACACAAAACACAAGCAAGAGTGAAGTGGATAAGCAAAAGCAGCATTAAATGGAGTTGAAACAGCAGCACAAATGGTCAAATGTGCTAATTGCTTTAAGCACATTGCTCTGTTTTCGATTAGAGTGACCACTGCTAAATTAACACAAACACAAACCAAGAAGGCAGAACCAATGTGTGATGGACGCTGTCTAGCAACGCATTTCTTCCCCCCAGCTTTTGAATTCTTTTCTGCCTTTTTCCCTCTTTTTTTCTTTGCTTTTGTTTGTTTGGGAAGAAAGAGGGCTTGCAGGCCTAGTGATAAGAGGGTGAGGTGTGGTTGAGTTCCAGTCTGGCTGTTCCAAGATGGCATTCATGATAACAGAACCTGCTCTCGAATTACTTCCCAGAGCACCACCATCAAAGTGTGGCTGCCTTGCGTAAAGAACCCCCCTAAACCTCCCCTTCTAGCATGATGGCATGCAGATGGGGTGAAGGGGGGGGGAAACGGTGGCCCACTTTCTATCTCCACCAACCCTTTCTCCCTGCCATAGGAGACCCCAAATACTTATAAACAGGGCTTGATGGGTGTGATGTGCACAGGGAGACTGTGTGTGTATATGTGATGGCACAGAGGCAGAGCAGTGGTGAGCACTGTGGTGGTGACTGTAGCGGAAACATATGTCCCCTTCTCTCTCTTTCTGTCTGTCTCTGCCTTTCGCCCTCTCTCTTGAGAGAGAGTGACATCAGTAGGGGCTTGCTGGAGCGAGGCCATCTCTTTTTTGGTGAGGTTTTTCTGCCTTTTTCGCCAGAGCATTTTTTTTTTAATTCCATTTTATTTATTATTTCTGCTGCAGTGGTATGGTAGCTGATGAATACGAGTAAGCTTATGGCAGGGGGGCTGCATGTGAATCCTTTCATTCCACTGTCTGATCTCCCAGCCCTACAGCAAAAGACACAGACAGATAGAGAAGAATGATAGAGAATGATAGAGACAGGGATAGAGAAAGAGAGAGAGAAGGGGGAAGACCACAGCGTAATGAGTTTCTTGGGTTTTCAAAGGTAGTTTCTAGGTCAAGGACTGGGAGGATGCTGTAAAATAGTGAGCCATTGGTGTAAGTAAAGCAGAGAAGAGGACTGGACACTTGCTAAGAAGGCAGTATAGGATTTTCCAGGTTTGCACGTATAGAAGCGCTAGCACACTTATAGATGGGGAAGCACACAGGATTAGGCCAGGATGGATAATGGTGTTTGCTTGTGGGAGAGAAGCAGAGATTGAAAAGAATGTGACTGAGAGGGAGACGTGGCATGTGCATGTGCTTGTGTGTATAATGAGTGGGTGTTTATGTGTGAATGCTTCTTTGTGTACGTGTCTGTGTTTGTGTGTTTAAGTGTGCATACACTTGTGCATTTGTGTCGTACATGCACAAAGACAAAACACACAACTGTAAACACACAAAAAAGTGTTCACACGTGTGTGTATATATGCGTGACTGGGATAGTGATCATGGTTGACGAGGCCAGCAGTTTTACTGGGTCATGGTTCTGGTCCAAGGCTAATGGCCGCTACTGACCATTGAACTGATAAAACCTGCTCTTGCTTCCCCCAGATACTGGCCCCCTCTCCCCCCTCTAAGCCCAGTAGGGGTGCAGGGGCTGGCTGATTGGAATGGAGACAAACTGTTTGTTTTTTGTGTGCTTTTGCAAAACACCGCTTGTCTAATCAAACAAAATGATACAAGTCTGAAACTTGAAACTTTTTTTTCCAATACACTTTGGTGTCTTAACTTAAAAAAGCAAGTAACTGTGCTGATAACGTTTCTTTAAAAACCACAAAGCTTTAAAAAGAGTCATTTTTGAGACACTTAAGAATTGCTCAAATATTGTACCACCCCACAGGAAGAAATACACAGCTGATAATTTGGCATGACAATGTGACATTATGTTGGGCAGCTAATTACATTTATGCTTGATTAAAGACAGGCTCTAGTGCACTACTTATGTTTTCTTTTTGTTCTTTAAATATCAAGAACTGGCAAAAAAATTCACCTTATCTACTTACGAATATAGCTGTCGTAGTTTCAGTTAAAGTTTACAATCTGCTCATCTGCAGTAATTTCTTCACTTGTTTCACTGATACACAAGTGAGAAACAATTACTATTTCTTTTTAGCATGCTTTTGTTATCTAAGGGTTACTATAAAGCGTAAATAGCAGGTAAATGCTTATGTTGGAAATGCTTATCATTACGATTTCTGTGAAGCACTTTTTGATTCTACTTGGAACTCACTCACTGCATGTGTTTAGCTGGATCAGGTATATAGATTCCAGGGCCAAGGTTGCCACCACTCTAAAAATTGGCTAATAAAACCTCCTCCCCTCCATTAAGAGCCTTTGAATATTTTTAATGAACATTATAATGTTCACTAGCATGGAAATGGTCTCAGTGTTTTGTTTTTTTCCCCGCTCCCTAACCTCTGTTCTCTCTCGTATTTTATCTCTTGGCCCATGCTATTTTATTTAGAGGTTGGCACTAAGTTTGCTTCTGAAGTAGCGCCATTAGGGATGTAGTTAAGACATGTTGGATCGCCTTACACGGCACCTTCTTTTGATTCGGGTTAGTCTTATATGTTAGCTTTGTTTTCTGGATTGAGGTTTGTTAACTAAACATGTTATCAGCTAAGCAGTTGTAACCTTTGTATGCTTATAAAAGCTGGGTGTTCTGAGCTGATTTGTAGTCTGAACTTGGTCTCAAAGTTTTTCGTTTGCTGTGTTATGGAAATAAATGCTGACAGTGTTAACGGTGGAGCGTCATGTCTATAGCACTATGTGTCCTCGTTTTAGTATATTTATCACCCACCTTTTCTTTTTGTTCCCTGCTACACACACGCATACAAACCCTGAGGCTATCAGGAAGCCGCTGCCCAGGGGTCAGCAAAAGTTTACCGCTCCTCTTCAATTAGCAGGTGATTTGGGGCTGATGACAGGGCAGGTGTGATTCAGGAGCAGCTTGTGATGAAAAGCAGACTCTATGTGCCTGGAGCCCTCTTGAGTGTCCCACACTCAATTCCACCCTGCGCCCTACTCCCTTCCTACCCCAAGGGCCCTTTTCTCCTCCCATCCTGCACACCAGCTACATCAACACTACCATAGGCCCAATAGAGAGTGACACACAGACAGGGCTGTGACATCGGATGCTGTATTGATGCGATATTGCCTCTGTGCCCGACAAGATTTGTTAAGACACTGAGGGCTGAATTGAGAAGTATGAGAAAGGAGGGGAAGCGTGAAGGGGGAGAATCACTGATGTGGTGATTTAACCTTTTTGCCACAGGAAGTGATGTGCCTCCGCTCCAGGCCCATTCCTGCTGGAGATAAATAATTGATGCCTGGCAGTTGGGTGTTAGGAATAGAAAAGGGAGCTGAGGTGACAAATAGGCTTCACAAATGGGTTTCCTCCTCCGTGTATGGCGGTGGGGAAAGTCAAAGGCTGAATATTGAGCGAGGGTGACAAACCTGGAAAGACTTGTGTGTGTGTGTGTGTGTGTGTGTGTGTGTGTGTGTAGGTGGGTTGGTCATATTTAAACCAGAGTGAGCTCTTGACTGGTGTTCCATATTCATCAGAGGGAATTTCAAGTACCTCCTTTGCACATACTGTCCAGCTCCAGAGACGCACTGTGTAAACTCACCGGTCTGTTCCACTGACATGGGTCGATAAATATAGGTATGTGTTTAAAGGGCCCAGACAGCAACCCAGCAGAGAGAGGTATGTTGATGAAAGAGAGGCATAATTATAGGGGAGCATAACCATCTGCAGCCCAAATATCTGCAGGATTAAATAAACCAAAGCCCCTCCACCAGCAAAAAACAGGCTCCATATCTGCAGGAAATGTAAAAGGTGTATGCTTCTTAACTCTCCCTTAATTCTCCCCTGCTTCTGGTTTCATAGAGCTTACAGTAGCTGCGGTTCAGGGTGGAGAGAGCAAGAGCACTGAGCCAAAGTGGAATCCTTCCCAAAATGTCTCCTTGCCAAATACACTTGTATAAACAGTCGCTGTGCTGATGAATGAACTGTGATGTTACTCTCTGCAATGTGTGTATCATGTTCAGAAGATTTTTTTTCTCTCCTTCTTCTCTCTCTGTCTCTCTCTCTTTCTGTCTCTTTTCTCGCAGTGGACGATGACTACTTGGGATTGGGCGAGCTTCCGGAGACCTTCCCATCTGACCCCCCAGAACCCCTCCCCCATTTCCTGACGGAGCCAGAGGAAGCCTACATAGTCAAGAACAAACCTGTCAATCTCTACTGCAAGGCCACCCCCGCAACACAGATCTATTTCAAGTGTAACAGCGAGTGGGTTCATCAAAAGGAGCACACGGTGGAGGAACGTGTGGATGAAACCTCTGGTCAGTATGGGTGAGGGGGTGGGATGTGACAGGGCAGGAGGGGTCTATATTGCTAACCAATTGACAAGTCAGCTATTCAGTTACAGCTTTATGGTTGACTAATATAAAACCGAAACGCTTTCGTTTTTTTCTTTGTTTATACATATCGCTGTTGTGCAAGAACCTTGTATTGCCATTTTTGTTATTTTTTTGCTGTTTACATAATTACACTGTGTAATTCCAATAGAAAGTAGTCCAGATGTACTTGAATTACTTGAACTTGAAAATCTTTTTATATGAATTTCTTGTACAAGTTAAAAACTTTTTTCCTTCTCCTGTAAAAGTTAACATTTCGGAGATGGAATACTTGTCTCCTTTTTACAAGTTTATTACGGTTAAAACTGAAGATATTAAAGGTATGGTGTGGTGAAGAGTCAGATTTACACTATTTTCCACAATCTTCCCCAGATGTAGCTCATCAGCCAAGACATGTTTGGTGTCCAAATTTGGCTTCATTGGCAGTTGGAGTAATAGGAATCAGGAATTCAGCACAACACCTTGTCTAAAGTGGCTGCCCTCAGTGTTTGGCTACATGGTGAAGTTGTTTAATTTTATAGTTGTAAGTCAATGTGCGTGATACAACCTGATACAACATGAAAAAGTTTTGTTTATTTGCACCATTAGCCTGTAGCTCCAGTGCTACACCGAACAAGCAAAATTTGGACAACAAACATGTCTTGACTGATTTAAGATAAGTATAACTTCTAAGATAAGTCTAAAATCATGCCTTTTGGTTGACTAAGAAACTCCTTAGTTGTAAATAACACTCGTATTGGGGCTGGGTGTGGGGAGGGGACTGATCAAAAACAGAGAGATGAAACGAGAAGACAAACATACACGTGCATGAGGGCATTCAGACCAGGAGAGGAAAACAGAGGAATGCACACACACATGCGCTAACCCCCAAGCAGTTCACACTGTCGGAAAATCGAGTAAATGAATAATTCAGGGCAGAGTGTTTTACAGCCCCCCCAACCACCCACCCATCCAGGCTGTAATGAGAGTGGAATTTCTCCCCTCAGCTCTGAGAGGCAGCCTTGTTAAACCGGCAGCGCCTCTGTAAGAGATGCCCGTAAAGCGGGCATAGGACTGCTACTGTGCTGTTAGCGTGCTGTTGTAAGTGTTGCTTGTCTGGTCTCAGCACATCGTTAAGGCTCAGATGTGGCCGGGCTGTTCCACACTTCACGCTGAACTCTTTCGTCTGACGCACTCCTTTGACACGAACCCGCTGGTAACAAATACACACGGGACTGGGCCCCGAGACGGCCATGAGGGGCTGTACAGTACGAGCACAAATCAAGGACGGTTCTGAGTTTCAGTTATTGTTTTGCTGGAGGAGATTGGGTCTTTGAAAAAGACTTTCTCTCTCCCTCTCTCTCCACTACATGCTGTCACTTTGTCTTTTCTCATCCCTCTCTGTTCAATGCAATTTTGTCAAAAGTCCCCTTTCTTAACTCTTACATGTCGAAGTTATTGCCAGCAATAACAAAACAATGGTGTAATTTTACATTATTTCTTGCTTGTGGCTTCTTGAAAGAGATGGAAATCTGTAATTACAGTTGCTGTCACTATTGATTACATTAGTAATTTAGTAAGCTACCACTTATTTAGATTATTAATTGAGTAATTGTTTGCATACCACCACTGCAATGCTAATTATTATTTGTTACTGCCAAGCCTAGCAGTGGTGTACATTTCCACTCAGGGTTTAATACGGCGGTGTTTTGTTTTTTTTTTTGCTTTCTGTGCTGTTTTACACTGAATCCTTTGGTAAAGACTAACCTAATATTAATAGGAGCTTTTTTGGAGGGGTCTTTTTGTGTCATGGAAGTAAACATTGGCAGTGCTACGGACAGCAGTGCTTCATGTGTATGCCACTGCGTGTCTTTGTTTTAGTGTATTTATCACCCACATCTTCCCTGGTGCACACAGCTACAAGCCCTGAGGATATCAGGACGCTGCTGCACAGGGGTGAAGAAGAGCCCTGTTAGCCTGTTAGCTTTCTGCTGAGCCGTTCAGCCTAAATCTAGTTCAAGTACTTAATTTGTACTTTTATTACTTACACATGAAATTTGCAACAACAAACATTTAAATTTGTTTTGAATACTTGCAGTTTGTGGTTACAAACATGCGTTCGTGAGATCCTGCTTATGTGGGTTGCCTCTGTTTCAGTGAGGCTCACGAAAGTACTGATCACTCCTCCTGGTAGAGATTCAGTGTTCAGCCTAACCGTAGCTTTATAAAGACCCGCTGATACTCTTTTTATCATTCAAGTGTGGTGATTCATTTAGGACACACATTTTAATTAGTGCTAATTGAGTAATCATGGCCGTTTATCTTTCAATCGATATCCAGGGTTGGGATGATGATGAAAATACAGCTTTTCCGTTTTCCAGGCCTGGTAAAGTTATGGAATTTCCCAGTTTGTGCTACAGTCACATTTGAAACACTGATGAGTTTAGACAAAAAAAACATGAACTGAACACTGGAAAAGATGAATTAACAAACCAAACAAAAGGAGCAAAATAGACTGAGACCAACAGAACTAGCGGAGTAGTTCTGTGTGAGACACAGTACTCTGTCTGTGCCCTGTGGCTGGCTTAACACAAATCATAGTCTCAATGAATATATATAGTGGTTGGTTAGTGTAGTGGTTAACACCTCTGCCTTCTACGCTGTAGACTGGGGTTCAATACCCCATCTGGCTAAGCACCCTACACTCTACCAATAAGAGTCCTTGGGCAAGATTCCTAACACTACCTTCGCCTACTTGTGTAAAATGATCAACTTGTAAGTCACTCTGGATAAGAGCGTCAGCCAAATGCCATTAATGTAAATGTATATAGTCATTGTTGATCTCCTGAATACTAAAAGCACACCCAAAAACTTCCTGATGTTGTGGATCTGGGTGGGACTAAATGCACTGAGAAACAACAGTAAACTAATGAATACATTACCTTCTCTCCCCATGTAAAGAAATCTCATCCAAATAGAACTTAGTGAACTTACTTACTGGCTAAAAACACATTATGATGGACATGTTTGTACATGAGAACGTAGGACAGCGGAGGAAAATGCACATCTCCGAGGTCTGACTGTTAAACTTATAGATAGATGGAAATTGTTCATTGGATTGAAAGATTTAAACTGCATACTGACCAGTCATGAGGTGATTTTCTATTGTTTCTAAGAACAGCTGAGTTGTCTATATAGAACGTTCTACTGAGTCCGTTCAAACTGCTGTCCCACAGTAGGAAAACAAGAAAGTATTCAGACCATAGACAATAACATGAATTATGTTATGATTTATTCAAACCCAGTGCATTAACCCCTTAAAATTCCAGGCTTATTACATGCTAAGGGTTTATATTCAGCAGCTACAACACTTCAGCGCGAACTGATTGAGCTATTCTTAGGTTATAGAAGCACGTAATAAAACTTTGGACCCTTCATGGAAGGGTTAGTGGAGATAGTAATAAACTAAATGTATACCATCATCATTTCTATCATTTATTTTTGATGCGTTTTTAAGTGAGGTTTATCAAAAACTTGTTCTTGTCACTACCGAAGCAAGAGTTTTAGTCCTTTATGATTTAAGCCGAGTCATGTACTGTAGTGTTTTCGAGTTATGCTCAAAATTAGCCAAAATTGTCACTACTGAAACAGTTACCAGTATCAAATATGCAATCATTTATTATAATTATAAAATATTTTTAAAAAGTATGGGGTCATGCAAAGCAAGAGAACTTTAGTCTAAAGTTTAAAATATGTTTCGAAATGATCGATATTGTAAATTAATTCTGGTCGGTACTGATAAAATTCAACAGGATGACATTTTCAAATACTTCACAGTGTCACAGTATAAGATGATATTAAAGTTTAAGATCAACTGGTTTAACTAATATTTTCTATTATTATTTGGCTGCTAATGTGCAGAAGATTTGCTTTTGGCTACACTCCCCAGGTACGGATTGGTGTAGAGCAGAGTCCCTGTCCTGTAATACTACCTCCTTGCCTGCTTTGGTTTTTTCAACTCTTCCCCTGCCCCGAGAGCAATATTCGGACAATCCTGTGGTCTTGTGGTCCTGAGAATTTGGGTTTAGAGCAGTTTAGAGGGTTGACTCAGTCCCAAGCAGCCTCAACATTGATTCCCATCTGTAACAATCATTTATTCACTTTTTATTCCACTTTTCTACATTGGGCCAATTTTGGAATTGTTAGCTTTCGTGATTTGTATGAGAGAGACATTTTTTCCAGCTTTGAGAAATTAAGTTTGAAATTTAAGCTTCCCCCCACAAATTTTTTCCGCTACCTACAAGTTCGCCACTGTGCCCAAACTCTTTTTACTACTTCTTTCCCTTACAAACCTGAGGATAAATCCTGGGAGGGGGTTTGCAATTTAAAACCAGACGCAAAAGGCCTAATATCAAAAATATATGACTGTATTATGACTGTTCATTCGGAGGCTGATTTCAAGCTCAAGGCCAAATGGGAGGCTGATTTAGGGAAGGAGCTGGATGATAATTGGTGGTCGAGAGCCTTGTCAAGGGTCAGCTCCTCCTCAGACTTGGCCTGTTGCAGTTGAAGGTAGTCCATAGGGCTTATTATACTAAGGCTAGATTGGCAAAAATCTTTTCAAGTACCGATGCGGCATGTCTGCAGTGTGACTTGGATCTGGCTGACTTAATGCACATGTTCTGGTCATGCAAAAAACTAGATAAGTTCTGGACAGACATTTTCACTACTTTATCAATTTGAAATTGGTCCCTGACCCCCTGTTGGCAATCTTTGGTGAGCGTGAAGTCACTCCTGCGTGTGCGGTTGGCAACTGTAGAGCTTTAGCCTTTACTCTGTTGCTAGCTAGACGGAGGATTGGAATTGGAAGTCGGCTGCCCCAAAGGATGTGATTTTCTTTCTTAGCCTGGAAAGGATTAAGTTTGGCCTTAGGAGTTCTGTTCATAAATTTTATGAGACATGGCAGCCTTTCATTACTTATTTTGAAAATCTTACTGTGTTGGCGTTCAAGGGGGTGGGGGAGGAGGAGGTTTGATTTTTATATATATATATATATATATATATATATATATATATATATATATATATATATATACTGTTATTACCAATAGTGTTATGTATGTACTCATTTATTTAAATTTGGTATATTGTATGTGTTTGTCCATTTTGTGTTTGTGTTGTATATGTATGTTTGGGGGTTTATGTTATAATAGGTTAAAATGAATAATTTCTACGTAATTATTTGGAACGTGTACTGGTTTGTTATTTCTTGCCAAGTCATCAATAAAAAGACTTACATTTTTAAGACTTAAATTAAATTAAATTTTAAAGACTTAGATTAACAAAGTGTTAATGTTCCTGTGAGCATTCGGGGACTGTGTACCATGAATTAAGTGCACAAAATAATATGTTGATTATCAAATTTGTTGATATAAATGTCAATAAAACTGGAAAGCAATGTCATATGGTATATCAGTATCATGGGATACTGGTTCAGATGACATCTCCCAGCACTGTGCTAAATGGTTGCCATGGGAATTTATGTTTATGTAATGGAAAAGACACAGAATGCCACTGTTTACAAAGTGAATGAACTCTGTGTACCACATTGTTTATAAACAGAAGAAAATGATGTTTTTCTATGATTTTAGTTTGATAAGGTAAAACTTTAGTTGCTTGAGGTAAAACCTGCTTTACTTTTTTGGTCATTTTTTAACTTAAAAACAAACTAAAAAGGTCTCAAAGAGACTCAAACCTGAATGTGGGTGATAAAACAAAATGTAAACTGAATGCAGATGAAGTTAATTATGTATTTAGCTATGCAGATACTTACATAACTACATTGAAATAGTAAACAAACTACACCTCAGCAGGTTAACCATTGCTCAGCATATCTCTAGCATGCTATCGACTACTGGCTCTTTCTGCCAGACATACACAGAGGCAGAGACTACATGAGTCAATTGTCTTCTGGCTTCCTCACATCTATTTTCACATCTCCCTCTCTTTCTCTCACTCTCTCTTCCTCTCCCTCTCTCTCTCTTTCTCTTTGTATGTCAGTAGTGTCAGATGGTGACTCATCTTGGGCTTTGCTGACATGCATCTCAGATGAGTCTCATTACAGTATGACACAATTAATGGCTTGTTAAAAGCGGACCATCCTCCCCTCATAACAGCGGGACATTTAGCCCTCATAGGCGCGTCGTGTTTTTATGGTTATATTTATTGAAGTTGAAAGTGGTACAGTACAGTCCAGAGCTGAGCTCTGAATGGAAACAGGAGACACGGTTCCACTTACTGTCTATGGGCTGTTAATAACCAACAGCTCAATAGTGTCTTCAGAGCACTGCGAGAGAAAGAAAGTGCGCGCGAGAGAGAGAGAGAGAGAGAGAGAGAGAGAGAGAGAGAGAGAGAGAGAGCAGCATGATTGCTACCTGTGGGCTACAGGGACAACTCAATTTCCCACTTTGGCAGCTGAATGCAGCCAATCAAAGAGGTCCTGTTGTCTGTAATGGTTCTGGAGCCCTTGGGGGATTTTATTCTCCTTTTTTTATACGCTGGCCATTGTGCACAGCGCAGGAACCTGGCTTAGACAGAATGCACATGTTTAGATAATCGTGAGTAGAAGAATACACAAGGACCACACATATACCTACACGCACACTAGCATAAGCGCACTGTTTAGTTCTTGATAGAATTTCACAAAATATCAAACACAATGAACAGGTGGAGAGAGTGAATTCACAAACAGAGGAAAATAACGGAGAAGCGTCAAGTCTGTCGCCTGCGTATCGGGTTGAGGAGTAAAACTTATGGCAAACTGATTTTCGATTTTTTCCCTTAGATGGTTTTCTTGGCTTTGACATTGACAAAGTCGAAGTTAGCATTAAGCGTGGCCCCTTGTCTCCGTGTCAGAGGAGTCGGAGTGCTGAGAGCAGTGATGTGAATCTTTAAGCCCACACATCACCCCAGAGTAATGCAGGAGAACCTACAGCCTCCTCCAGCCTCTCTCTCTGTCTCTCTCCGTCTCTCTCATAGGCTCACTCTCTGTCTCTCTCTCTATCTCTCTTTCACGCTCACTCTCTGTCTCTCTCTCTGTCTCTCGCCGTCTCTCTCTCTCTCTCTCAGGCTCACTCTCTGTCTCTCTCTCTTTCACGCTCACTCTCTGTCTCTCTCTCTCTCTCAGGCTCACTCCGTCTCTCTCTCTGTCTCTCTCTCTCTCTCTCAGGCTCACTCTCTGTCTCTCTCTTTCACACTCGCTCTCCGTCTCTCTCTCAGGCTCACTCTCTCTCTCTCTCTCTCTCTCTCTCTCTCTCTCTCTCTTTCACGCTCACTCTCTGTCTCTCTCTCTCTGTCTCTCGCCGTCTCTCTCTCAGGCTCACTCTCTGTCTCTCTCTTTCTCACTCACTCTCTGTCTCTCTCTCAGGCTCACTCTCTGTCTCTCTCTTTCACACTCACTCTCTGTCTCTCTCTCTCTCAGGCTCACTCCCTTTCTCTCTCCGTCTCTCTCTCTCTCTCTCTCTCTCTCTCTCTCAGGCTCACTCCCCTTCTCTCTCCGTCTCTCTCTCTCTCAGGCTTAGTCTGTCTCTCTCTCTCGCTCACTCTCTGTCTCTCTCTCTCTCTGTCTTTCTGTCGCTCTCTCTCTGTCTCTCTCTCTCTCTCTCTCTGTTGCTCTCTCTCTGTCTCCCACTCTGTCTCTCTTTCTCTCACGCTCACTCTCTGTCTCTGTCTCTCTCTCTCTCTCTCTGTCGCTCTGTCTCCCTCTCTCTCTCTGTCTGTCTTTCTCACTTTCTCTCTGTCTCTCTCTTCACACTCTCCTCATCGTCTTCCCCCTTCTTCTCTCTTTTTCCTTTTCTCTCTCTCTCTCTCTCTCTCTCTCACTCTCTCTGTCCATCCTTTCCTCTATCTTCTTTCGCCTCCCTCCTTTTTCCCTTTTTTTCCTTTCTCCCTTTTTCCTTTTCATCCTTTGCTCTCTCTTCCTTCTTTCTTTTTTCTTTTCCTCTCTTCTCTTTCTCTCTTTCTCCTCCTTTCTTTCACATTCTCTATCCTTCCTTTCTTCTCCTTCTTTATTTTCTCTTTCCCTCCTCTCTCTCTTTTTTCTCTCTCACTCTCTTTTCTTCTCCCTTCTTCTCCCTTTTCCTGTCTCTCTCCCTATTTAATTTCTGTCATTTCCTCTCTTTTTCTACTCTCCTCTCTTTTCTCTCTTCTCTTTCTCTCTCTGTTTCCTTTCTTTGCTTTTTCCTCCTCTGTCTCCACTTCTTTTCCCTCTCTCCCTCTCTTTCTCCTCCTTCTTTTTCACCTTCTCACTCCTTTTCTTCCTTTCCTTCCCTTTCCCTCCTTTGCTCCCCATCTCCCTCTTTCTACTCTCCTGCCTTACCTTTCTCTTTCTTTCCTTTCTTTTCCTTCCCTGTTTGTTCTGTCCTTTCCTCCTCTCTCATCTCCTTCCTCCCGTTTTTCCACATCTCTCTCTCTCTCTCTCTCTCTCTCTCTCTCTCTCTCTCTCTCTCTCTCAAAATAATTAAAGTATCTTTATTTTTATGACTCTCTGGTACAGTGTTGCTTTTTAGAACTAATAGTAATTATAGTGTTAATGATAGTAATAATAATAATCATAATGAAATAACAGTAATAAAGAAAGTAAATAGAATAACCTCATTTGCATTGTCGTAAAAAATAACAGTAGGCAAAATATATTTAGCCTAAGTCATCTCTCTCCTCTCTTCCTCACCTTTGTGCTCTCTTCATGCTTCTTCTTCCCTCTACTTCTTTTCCTCTCTCTTTCTCTCCATTTCTTTCTATCAGTGTATCTCTCTGTCTCTCTGCCCTCTATATTCCCTTTTTCTCCTTTTGTCTCTCGCGTCCTTTCTCAATTCCTCTCTCTCTCCTCTTCTGTCATACATCTCCCTTCTTCTTTTCCTTCTCTCTGTTGCTTTTAGTTTTCCTTTTCTTCTCTCTCTCTCTCTCTCTCTCTCTCTCTCTCTCTCTCTTGCTCTCTCTCTCTCTCTTGCTCTCTCTCTTTCCCTGGGCTCTGAGTGTCTCTGCCCACTCCACTCCTCTCTAATTTCCCCTGATTGACAGAAAAGAACCGCAGATAGAGGCTGGCCGGCCTGGTCAATAGCTATCCGAGCCGACGGAAACATGATCCGATGCTCACACTCACCCTCCACCCTTCCCCTCTCTCTCTCTCTCTCTCTCTCTCTCTCTCTCTCTCTTTCTTCCCCTCTCTCTCTCTCTCTCTCTCTCTCTCTCTTGCTCGCTCTCTCTTTCTCTTCCCGTTGGGTCAGGGAGTAGATTAACAGACTTTTAGGCCAGGAGCAGGCTGAGCTGGCGTGTTATCTGCGGCAGGCACCAGGCTCCAGCCTTATGTCCTTCCTCTTCCTCTACCTTTCTCCCCCACTGCTGGAAAATAAATAAAGAAAGCGTTTGCTTACTGTGGGGGGATGTACTCGGGATCATTAGCTCCCTGCAAATGGATTTTTTTGGAAGCCAGTGGAGTGGCTTTAAGGAGATACACCTACTCAAATGTTCCCTTATTGATCTACTTCAGTATTAACGGTGGGCTCAAACTCACATCTGATTAAGGAGGCTGGACTTGTTTGAGGTAATAAGTGGATGGGTATCTTTCATGTTCACATCAGTTTCTAGAAATATCTTGAATTCTGACCCAGAAAATGAGTAAATGTAAAAGTTATGAGTGAAATCTCAGTCAAGCCTTTTAAAACTAGTCCATCACAGCTCTTCCTCAGTAGCGGGTGAATCCGAGTCAAGTTTAATTCCGTTACTTGCCACACTTTGGATACGAGCAATAAATAGCCGCTGGACACTCTATGCTTTTAACGTCGGAGCCGGGCTGACTCAGATGCGTCCTGAAGGCTCCCAGGCCTTGCACTTAGGCAGATGAGCGAGCTGATCCATGCTGTACGCCTTCTCCCATTCCCCACTGCTGAGACACTGCCGGTGCTAATCTCCAGTGAGCCGGCCCATTGATCGCTACAAATGAACCTAAGTTAATTATGTGTAGTTACAGTGGTGTAATGCACACCCCGGACAGGCCATCACCCCGACTGAGAGATGAGAGGGAGCATGGAAGAGAGGCAGGCTCCTCATTTGAGGAGGGCCATCGAGGCCCTGGCACCCTCCCTCCTTCCTCTTGTCTTCCTGCTCTCGCTACCCCATCTGACTCTCCCCGATCAATAATGAAGCTAAAGCTAATGATGACAGCCATGTTAATAATGTATCCATTTCCAGCGGAGTGCTCCGTAGGCGAGATGTGAGAAATTACATGTGGAAGAATCATTTCGGAGTCGTTTGTCTGTGAGTGATGCAGGAGTTGGAACATGAACACGTCACTTGAGACGCTCTTTGCTAGTTCTTGATTATTATATTGTGGTTATATTATATTGTGGTTTCGTTGCTGCACGCACACACATGTATATTTGTGTGTGTGTGTGTGTGTGTGTGTGTGTGTGTGCGCATATATATACTGTATACATGGTGTCAACATTAATTCAACATTAATTTGTTAACACAACAAAATATTACATTACATTTTCTTTGCCATCCCTTATGCTTGCTGTTGCTGTAAGTCTGTGACTGTAGTCCTACGATTCAAGCTTTGACCACTTTTCAATAACAGGAAGTTCCACTGATGGCTGCCTTAATAAAAAGTTATTTCCAGCAACTGCCATGGTGAATATGTTTATTGCTGAAGGACGTAGAGTCTTAAGTAAGCAGAACTGCTGATGTGCCCTCTATAGAGGATGTGTACTTAATTTGACTTGGAAAATCGAACAAAACATAATTTGACCAGGGCACCCAAACTTTTGCATACATCTGTATAATATAATGATGAGTAGAACAACAGAAATAGTCTATATGGACTTATATTGTTACATTAATATACATTCAATAGACATTAAATGATAAATGTGAAATTTCTGTGACTTTGAATCTCTAAGCGAGTACGGTATGACCTGATTTCCAAAAGGCATAAAGATTACACGTCTTTATTATTTTAAGCAACATCACTTTTTACATTTCCATCTTTTACAGTTTCAAAATAATGAAAAAAGAAAGGGGCCTGAATTTGGGCACTCTACATGGTCAGTACTTGGTTACGCTTACTTTGGCAAGTATTACAGCTTGTAAAAGCTTTTTGTAGCCAGCTAATCTCTCAGTTTGGAGCTTTTGCGCCCATTCCGCATGCACTGCTCCTTTGAGCTCCATATCCATACATTTTTGATGATATTTAAGTAAAAGCTATTTCAAAATTGTCAGCTTGTGCCTCTCAAGGTAGTCCGTCATGGACTTTGAGGAGTGTTTAGGATCCTTACCCTGTGGTAGAAGCCATCCTCTTTTCATCTTCAGCTTTTTTACAGACGCTGTGTTGTTTGCTTCCAGAATTAGCTGGTATCGCTTTGATCCCCTCAGCCGACAATGCATGACTGAAGTGCCCTTGAGCAAGGCACCTAACCCCCAACTGCTTCCCGGGCGCCATGGATAGGGCTGTCCACCGATCAGGGCAAGTGTGCTCACTGTCCCCTAGTGTGCATGTTCACTAGTGTGCAGTGCACAGATGGGTTAAAAGCGGAAGGGTGATTCCACTGTGTGCACAGTTGGCTGTTGGGTCTGAATTCGTCTTCTGAATTCTAACAGTTGGACAGATGTTCTTTTCATGAAATTCTGCACTCTTTTTTTCTCAAAGCATACCTCTGCTCATTGCAACCATAAAGTTCTATTTTAAATTCTTCAGTCCACAAGACTTGTTTCCAAAAGGTATCAGGCTTGTTTAGGTAGTCTTTTGCGTACTTCTGACACTGAAATTTGTGGTGAGGATGCAAGTAAGGTTTTCTTCTGATGGCTCTTTTTTTGAAGGTCTTATTTGTGCAGGTGTTTCTGCACAGTAAAACATCGCATCACCATTCCAGAGTTTACACGAATGCCATAGCAATCCTGTGAACCGTTCTCTCAGAAACGGCCATTTCTTAACCACATTACGAACTGAGGAAATGGCTACCTATTGTTATTTGTATAATCCACAGTGCACTTTATGACTGCTGCTCTCTGCTCTTTTCTGCACAATAACAGAGGGCGTTTTAAGTAATACTGCACATGTAACTTTACAGCTCCTGAACCTTGAATCTTAAAATTTTTTTGCATCTTCTTACAGCCTCCTTCTGTTTTGTGGGCATGAGCTATTTTAATAAATAACTTCTATGCCTTTAATAGATCAGTTCATGTTCTATTCACGTACCTATTCAGAGAAACAGAAATCTTGTTACTGTCATAACTGACATATCTATATCATATATGTACACACACATATATATGAAGAGATAATGGCTTCATTTTAAATGCAAACCAGGCTTATGATGTAAGGAGAGGTAAGACAGCACTCGTATCTGCCGTTCTTGCCCCAAGCTTCCCTGTGCTCACTTCCTTTTCCCATAGATTTTTTTCCCCCTCTGTTTTCTCATTTTTTTCTCTCTGCTCAGTGAAAGAAAAATACAGAGGGGAGATTCGCAAGTCTCAATAATTTATGGTCACAACGGTTCATAAACAAGGTCAATTACGTCACATGTCAGTGAGCAGTAGAGTTAACTTCTCCTGAGAGAGGGTGGGAGAGGAGCGAGGGGGTGCTGTTCCTGTAAAAGAGATCCCTCTACACTCAGCTATCAGCTCTTCTCTGGTTCACCATGTTCCTTCTTTCCTGAAGTAAATGAGTGCCGGAATGACAAGTGGCATCTGTTTTTTAGAACTGTTTACGGAGCCACGTTGAGATTCTGCTTCTACACAGGATAAAACGACACAAACTAAGTTTTGTGTGTGTGTCTGTGTGTATCCAGCTTTTTTTCTCATTTCATCATTATTTCCCGTCAAGCTTTGATGTCCTGGTTCCATCTCAGTAGAGAGTGGCTGTATTGTCAATGCCTGAATGAGGATTTAAGAACTGTATACATGAATAGTGGATGCTAGCCTTTCACAGTATTTCCTCCTTGAGCATGCATATGTAGATGATCACTTTTCATAATAATGTCTCGAATAAAGTCACTCTTCATTTCAGTTTTGAAGATTTGTAACCGAGTAAATACTTTGTTGAGGTGGCTTTCCATTTAGAAAATCTACTTTGAGGAGTAGCTCTGTGACTACTAAGTACTGAAAGAGTCCCTGCTCAAGTAAGAGTGCAGCTACTGTAGTGATAATTCATTGTAATATAAGTCAAAGCATTAATAAGGAAAATTACTCTGAGGTTGTTTATCAGAAAGACTACCTCAGCAGTCAGTTTAAATCTCTTTTAGGGTGCATTTATATTATTCGTTTGGTCTCTTACTCTGGAACAAAGCACAAAATGACACATTGTTTCAGTTCAGCTTAGTTTTTAAACTGATATATGTTGCACAATTGATTTGGGAGGGTTTTATTGTGTGCATTATGTGACAATAACTGGGATAATATCCATCAATATTTCTAAACAACATCTTGTGATATTCTAACGGCTCCAGATGCAGTGCATTACCATTGGTTTTCCCTCAGAGTGAATCACTGTAACACACAGCATATATATATATATATATATATATATACATACACACACACACACACACACATATATATATATATATATATATATATATATATATATATATACACACACAATACTTTATAATGGCTTCAAATGTGCCTCTGACGCAGCTATTCATTCTATAGTTAATATTGCAGAGCTCATAAAGAGACGCAAAAACAAATCCACATGTCAGAACCGTGTCAGAAATTTGTCTGTTGCAGGTACCAAAGAAGGTATGTACAGAGGAGATTTGTTAGTGGTTTATTCAGCTTATTATGCTGATACTTTGAATGAACCACCAGAGTTTGTTTGGAAGTGGACAGAGTCCAGCCTCTGAGGGGTCTTGATCCACTTAATTTGGTGTGCTCCAGGGTTCAAATGGCAATGTTCCCAGTTGTAAGAAATCACACTAAGGGCGTTTTCACACAGAAATTCCAAGACAACATCTGAAATAAGGTTCATGTTTTTATTACATTGTATACATGTTGTATACTGTTAGTTTTGGTTTCAAATCGCATTTTAGCAAGTGCGCTAAAGAACTTTGCATGATGTACCTGTGTCCTGTCATCATCTACGTGGTCTGCATCTCCCTGTACTTAACATTGATTGAGCTGAACAACTGCCCATCTTGTATGGTCTGAAACTGTTGCTTCAGCTGCTTTGATCAGGTGCCCACTTGTTGCCAGCTTTCTGGACCAGTCTGACCATCATGGAGCTTCCTGCTGAGCAACATTGTATAATCTTCACCTGCATGAACCGATCCTCCTGCTTTTCCCATTTTTCCGTATGTTATACTAATGATCAAGACTCATTCTCATTCTGCTGTTATTGTTTGCTATCCGGCTACAACCAGAGGAGGATGGCTTCCCCTTTTGTGTCTTGGTTCCTCTCAAGGTTTCTTCCTTTTGCTCTTAGGGAGTTTCTCCTTGTCACCATTGGTGACGCTCATGGGGGTTTGGACCCAGATTTTTTCTGTAAAGCTGCTTTGTGATAACACCTGTTGTAAAAAGCACTGTATAAATAAACTTTGACTTGTCCATGTTGGACCAAATTACAGTTAAATATGTCCTCTTCCACTCCCTGTGTGCTGCCACAGCTCATTTTTACAATTTTTCCGGTCCTTTTTCTTCTTCTATTGTTTGGTGGCTGAAAATAGCCTTCCTGTAATTGGTCTGAAAGACCATCCAAAAAAGTGTTTAAATGTTTTCACACTGCACATGACCCAAACTATGGTTCTGTTTGATCTGAACTGAGACCGCCACTTTTGGAAATTTTGCTCCTTTGGTTCAGACCATGGTTCAAGGCACCTTTCACATCTGCTGTTTTGGTTTGGACCAAAGTTCTGGACCAAACAAGGTAAGCACCCTAACAACGAAATTGCACCATGGTTCATGTTTAATGGAACCAAACCAAAGTGCAAAAACAACCATAGTTAATATTTAAGGCCCAGGTTTCAGTGCCTTTATTGCCCGCCTAAGCTCACTCATTAGCTGACCTTGAATATTACTTTTCTTAACAAAATTGTCTAGCTAACAGGGATTCAGAATCAAACAGCAGCTTTGGGATTAAAAAAGAGCTATCATGCTTATCTTTCTACAATGATCAAACATAGTAAATGAAGACCTAGATGTTTAGCTAACATTAGTTAACCAAGTGGCTAGTTGAATGTGATATTAAATATTACTAAAAGGGCTAAATGAGTAATCTCAGGTAAAAGTAAAATGACTATGAATTAGTCAAAAAATAATGTGATCATGTGTAAGAAGAGTCTGTTATTCCACCTTTTACCTTTCTCAGTACACCAAAATGTGAACCAACCCATACACCTGAAGCAGTGCTTTGGGATTCAAGATGAAAAACGTTGTTTGACAGCTTCTTCTCTGAGCTGAATAACGTGTACTTTCTGTTGAGTAAGAATTTTTCCTTTTCTCTTTGCTCATTTCTTTATTGATTTTCTACAATGTAGCAACAGCATCTGAGGTACTGTGGAGACACTCTTTTCCCATCTCTTTCTCTCCCTCCACACAGTCCCACATCTGTTTTACAGGCGAGATGAAGCCTAAAGACCTCTAAACACCTGACTGGCAGCCCGCCTCCTCCTCTTGCAGCCTCCCAGCGCCCTCTTTAAATACTGCATGAGTGTTAAGCTACCGTGGAGGGGGTGCAGAAAGCGCTACACCCCAAACTCCCCCCATCCGCTGAAGACAATGACGGAAAAGTAAACTCCCAGAGACCCCTGGAGCCACTGCGGGGACATGGAGAGAGGATGGGAGAGACGCAAACTGACTAAGTTGGAAGGCTAATGGAGGAGAGGAGAGCTAGCGTCATTTGCATGGAGGATTATTCTGGCTTTATTTCTCAGGCTGCTGTCTCTGGCTCTGCAAGTCAATCAGTACATGTGCCTGGAAGCCCTCCGGGGCTCATTGGTCACTGTCACACACACACACACACACACACACACACACACACACACACACACACACACACAGAAACTCATATTTATAGAGTGTAAGGACATTGGATCATACATAGGCCCATTATATTTAGGGATGCATTGATACCACACTGGTATTGGTTATCGGCCTGATACTGTGCTCATTTACTTTAACTCTTACTCATTCCAGCTGATACCATGTGACTGTGCTAATGTAAAAGCGACTCAAACTGGCAGTGAACGAGGGTCTGCTCACGCAGAGAAGGGATACTGACTCTGTGGCATTTAGACACAAAGTCGTTGGTCTTTAAACATTCCGCCTTGGAATATTCCTTCCAGGCATTCATTGCGAATTTAGGTCGTTTTTAGGCATGCATAAACACAAACACATCCACTGGAGATACATAAGCTAAAAAAGGAGGCAAGAAACTTGACATTTGCTACTGAAGTTCGTATATAATGACTTTACTCTGTTTGACTGAACAGAATTGCGAAGTATAAACTCATGTACATCACCACCTTTTTACCACCGTTTTAATTTCAGTGCAATGTGACACAAGTTAGCAAAGGTGCTGTAACTCAGTTTCTCAGCATTTTTGCTCAGTACTTGGATGTGCAGCTTGTTATTTTTGAATGAAACAGTTTTATTGATGAATGTCTGTAGTCGGCAGGGGCTGTGTTTCACATAGCATGTCAATCAGACTGTGTTTTTTCATGCAGTATGACTGTATAAATCGTTGGTTGTTCAGAATAGTCTGTTCAAAAGTATAACGTGAGTTGTCTCTAAGGTGTATGCCTGACTTCAGATGAACTACAGCTCAATCCGCTAATGAAAAGATTCCAACAGGATGCATCCCTAATTGTGTTATATATATTATCGCTATTAAAACCTTGTGAAATGGTCATTTTTCAGGAGAGGGATTAAAAACTTAAGTTCTAACATACAAACTTGTTCCCTTTTGCTGTTTTGAATTATATAATTCCATTCATGTGAACCATGTAAATTTAATGAAACACAGGGCAGCAGGATTTTTTCAGTCAATCCTTGGAATAATGTTTAATTTTCATGGGTGAATCAGATCTAAGATGGCCAAAGCGTGAAAAGAGAGCCATGTTTTGTGTGGTGAAGTTGGTTTTGTTTTTGCATATTCAGGTTTTTTGATCATTTTTTTGATGTTGATTTCTGTGAACTGCTAGTTGCGAGTTTAAGGCCCCTGTATTACATTGCACATTGTGATCGCAGGGGTCCAGCATATTGCGTCTCATGGAGCCAGTAGAACTTTTTTAGAATGGCTTTTATTAATAACAGATATAGGGTCTCAAATAGGAGTGGTAAGCAACTAATTTCTAACAAAAAAAGGCTAAATACATAGAAAACAGTACTTGGACTTAATTTAATAAATTGAATTAATTTGCATTGTTGTTGAACCCAATAAACTAAATGATTCCACTGCAGTTACCCCTGTGTTTTAGTCTCAGTGTGCATGAAAATTTTACATTAAGATCAATGAAAACTTTTCTTAGGAATGATACCAACGGACCTAGTTATAGGGGCTTGGTTTCTGAGTTTGTCACCTTTTTCACTGTTCTTGAGTTATGTCTGTTTTAATGTAAGTTAATTTAACAAGTGAGTCCAGATGCCATAAAAAATTTCTACAATGGAAAGAGCAGCTGGTGTGTTCCTTCGATTTAAAAAACATGCTAAATTTTGCTCTCATATGGAATTACCTGTAATATGTCTCATATATATATATATATATATATATATATATATATATATATATATATATATACACACACACACACATATGCATATTTTTTAAATCAATCGCTTTCCATTGTAGAAGCATTATATATATATATATATATATATATATATATATATATATATGTGTGTGTGTGTGTGTGTGTGTGTGTGTGTGTGTGTGTGTGTGTGTGTAAATGTCTACAGTACTGTGAAAAAATATTTAAAAATTAAAATCTTAATTTGACTTGCCATAATTTGAAAATTGCACTTATCCTATACATTGTAAAATAACAACATTCCTGATGAATGGACTAATCGAAAAGCTCCAGATTCACTTGGAAAAAGATCTGGTTCCTTTAACTCCCCAGTATGGAAGAATTTTTTCCTTCCTCTGTAAAATGACCTTTTTGGAGATACAAGGTTTTGTCCTGACAGTGAGAATATGTGTAACGACTTATGTGTAAAGACTAACCTAAAAGAAATATTTCCTCGAAACATGGAACTTCATGTAAAAAGCACTTTATGAAAGCACGAAACAAACACACACATACAAAACTCCTTCAGTGCTCATGGAAAAACACTGCAGTGCTAGGAGTAATTCCATCCTCTGCTAGAGAACGACAGCTGCGTAGAGTGGTCCTCTCCCACCTCTATTTAGAGCGAGAGAGGGAGCGAAAGAGAGATGATATGATACGATACTTACCGTTCCCTGATTCGTTTAGCAATACCAGCCCTCATCTGCAGAGCTCCCAGCTCACACACACCTCCACCACTCTAATCCTTGCTGTAATAAATGAGTCTACAGAGGGATGAAGGGATGAGAAAGGAAGAAATGAACGTGGGACCGACGCCACGGCCCCTCCCCAGCCTAGCTAATCTGGGGGCCGAGGGGGTCCGGCCGTGGGCCGCCTTCATTTGTTTGGAGACTGCAGGGCCCAGATGAACAATAATCAGAGGGGTTAGCAAACAGGATTCTGGCTGCCATGACGGCCCCAAATCCGCCTCCAAAGGCCCTGGACAGCTCAATCATCCTGGCATTCGATCCGCGCCAGACCCACGGCAAAACGGCAAAATCACAGCCTAACTCTCAGCCCTCCATCGAGGACTGCTTTATGAAGACCCCGTAACGGTGGAATAATGCGCACGTAATGTGCGATGGTAATGATTGATGGACGAGGCGCAGTCATATGATATTTCTAGGCTATGATAACTCATCTTGTTTTCCTGGTTTGCGCTTTGCCACTGTTGCTCAGTAAGCCAATTATGTGGCTGGGTTCAGTTGCAACGCGCCTGCGTTTTCCAACAATGAATGTAAAGGATGATGTTAGTTATCAGTGTAGTATTGTGTTTTGATGCTTTTATTACCAGTGCTTTAAAAGACTTCATTTAAGATTCAACTGTAATAACTGGCCTTTTTGTTTCTAGGGTCCCTAGTTATTTATTCTAGCTAAACTTTTTGCATGAATGGGGAAGCCAGCTTGCTCACACTGGACCATCTGGTCAGTGGGCTGGTTTAGAAATACAAGCAGAAGCTACAGTGACAAACGTGGATTTAGTAACTCATGCTTATAGTCATGCTTTGCAGTTATTTTGTTTTCATAAAAAACCTATTCAAACCTTTTATAATGCTGTCTGTATATATGGTGAATTTTATACTGATATAGTCTCCCTGTCACCCGTCTCTCTCTCTCTCTCTCTCTCTCTCTCTCTCTCTCTCTCTCTCTCTCTCTCTCACAGGGCTGGTGGTGAGAGAGGCCAGCATTGAGATAACTCGGCAGCAGGTGGAGGAGCTCTTTGGCCTAGAGGACTTCTGGTGCCAATGTGTAGCCTGGAGCTCGGCCGGCACCACAAAGAGCCGCAAGGCCCACGTCCGCATCGCCTGTGAGTCACACACACACACAAACACGCGCGCGCGTGTTTAAACACACCACTTTCAGGAAACATAAACTCTCTTTAACAATAGTGGAAAAAGTCCCAGAGGATTTTCTACAACTGCAAGTACGTAAACCTTGAAAAACAACCCCAGGGGCATGGAAAAGTGGCTTGCACACAGGAAGCCTATATTAAGGCCGCCAAACAACTCTCCATTCCACTCAGCCTGAATAGAATGTGACCACGTTTCCTTCCTGTACGCTCTTCTATGCTTACTCTATTTCTCTTTGTGTCACTGCTGTTTACACTGTGGCCAGGCAGGATGGAGACAGAAATTCTTCCCTTAGCCGTCATCCGCCGCTAAGCAGCACCTTCAGAAATGCTGGTGCTCTTCGGTTGAAGATTTGCGTGTTGGAAGCAGCGTTCTGAGTGACAGCAGTAGACGTGGCATTGTTTGGCATCTTGGAATGGAAACACTTTTTGTTACAATATGAGATATATGTTGATATTTTGTTTTTCTGGGGTTGTTTGAACTTAATAGAATCAACTAAAATGTAGGAAGCTGTGAGTTTTAAATGAAACTGAACTGTTGTATTATACTCAGAGACTGTTCACAGTTATGTGTATAAGTTCCAGCCATTAAGTACAACGTACTCATTTTTCAGGAGATATTTGGGAGGTGATTAGAAATAAAATAATCCACCCGCTTAGGAGGGGATAGTGAAAGGAAAGTAAAATTACCATACTACCATCATATTGCCCACCCATAGAAGGAGGATTATCTGCCTGCATCTGCATTGCAGTGTGCCTTCATGTATGTTTGTATGTGTGTGTGGGCATATGTGCATTCATGCATCTGTGCGTGGGGGAGTGTGTGTATGTGTGTGTGTGTCTGACCGTAGCTAATGAGCTGGTGTGTGTGTGACTGAAGCCTGCTCTCTGCTCTATGAGATGAGTCAGTCACGCTAGATAAACAGCGGCTTGGTGAACGAGCCTTCCATACAGCCAGCAGCCCTTATCTGTTGTTGTTTTTTTTTTTTTTTTCTTTTTTTTTTTTTGCCACAACACCCATTGCTTCTTGCCCTCGTGCTGAATCTTGATTCGGGTAGAGACAGAGCTTGCGCTGTAATCAGATTTCAGCAGAACGCTACGCGCTTGAGCGCCTCCTGTTTCGGCACCTTCCGACTACTTCTGGAGAATATCATTACCAGGCTTTAGAAGGCTTAGAAATCCTCCAAACTGATGAATATGTCAAACAAACTGGCCATTTGCGACCTCAGATTTATAAATTCTGAGACAATTTGAGGTTTGTCACTCCTGGCTCATCCAAAGACACTCAAGTAATCAATATTTATTGCCATACCGCCTTAACTGTAAACTGTGCATTATTTCCACTTAAAAAATACAAAGCATTTAGTGCCAAAACTGAGCAAAGAGACAAAAAAAACTGCATTGCTCTAAAATAATTTGTAAAATGATAAATGGCCACAACTCATATTGTTTTTTGCTAAATAATGAAAAATATTTATTTATAATATAATAATATTCATTATTTGAGCATGATTTATACTTTTTTTACACAAACAACCTGTATATCTTTACTACAAATAAAAATGTGAACTTTGTTTCAAATGCCTGCAGTTTGTGAGCAATTTGGCTGAAACCGGCAGGTGTGCAAATATTACAGCTTACCCATAGGTGGAGACCAAACGCAAAAAGTATGTGTGGGTGGGCTAATATCAGAATAATTCAAATTTAAATCTATTTTGATTACAAGACATCTGCAGTATGTTGTTGATAAATCTGTGCATTGAAACGTCCAAAAAAAATATAATTTATTTGGGAAGGATATGAGTAACATGCAGAAACTAACCTGGCCATGTGGAGGCTGTATTTAACCTTGCTAGCTCTCACTGAGAGCTGGTTATATGCTTGAAAATGATGTTATATTTTAGCGCCCAAGAGGGTAATTTAAAAACATAGCTATCAATTATGTGACATCAATCAGTCATCAATGTGAATATTAAAAAAATATATTGCTGTCAAAGTTCTCAGATGACATTGAAGGAGACCAAAATCATGTTCTGCATGAACTTGTTTAACTACATTAAACGTCCATGTTACACATCCAAAAGTCAATGTTACCCGTGTTCATTTCTCCCTTACACATCTGAATCAAGAAGATTCACTGCATCACTATTTTATTGAAACTGATTTGCCTTAGTGTGTCCATTACACAGAAAACAATAAAAGCACAGTGAACTCCACATACAACAAACAAATCAGACAAATCTGAACTGCACTCTCATCTATCCACTCACCTCTAAATCTTATAAATAAGCTTCTTGTTTGACCTTTGCACCTGCTGAGTTGCCCAGGACAGTCCTAAGCATACTGGCTAGCCCGTGCCAGACTGTCCTGTCTTTCTGGTGTCTGCACTGTCTCAAATTGCGCCTGTGAGTGACAGCTAACAAAGCAGCTCTTTGGAGCTGTTCTGTGGTCCTGCTGTGCATGGGCTAAACCCATCAGCAGCCCTGTCAAATCATCAGTGCAGCTTGAGCCACAGCCACATTAGATGTTGCCTCGGTTCCCACCAGCTTCCTATCGCTACACTCTCTGTGCTGGAGGCAAATGTTGTCTTTTCATGCCGATCTGAGACCAGTCTGAAGTGTTACGCTGGAATGACCTGTGTCTGGGTCTGAATAAACTGGAACTGATGCCAGGATGGCAGGAGAAGAGCTATTTCCTGCTGAAATGCGCCCACAGCCTCTCTCTCGTTTGTCGGGCCTCACTAATCGGCTGTGATCAGCTGCCTGCCACCACTAACCTTTCCTTCAGATCTGAATAAATTCCTTATCCATTCCTATTAAAATCTCCCGAGCAGATTAAAAAACCTGCTGCAGGGGCTTGTAACCCAGTCTGCATCGGTTGCCCTCCCTGGAGACTGATGTTAAAATCAAGCCTCTTTTCTTTCTTTCTTTTTAAAACTCTTAGAAGTCACAGTTATTGTCAGCAATGACAAAAGCATGATGTAATTTGATATTAACTGTTACTTACAGTTGAAGTATTGGACTGTCAGCCGAGGAGATCGAACCAGCAACCTTCCGGCCACAACTGCCCCCGTAACCTGTAACCACACTGGTTATGTAACCAGACCACGGACATTTTGAGGGGGCAAGTGGCAACCTGAACATAAATGAAATTTATTTAATTTGCAGTTTATGGTGGATTTCATCTCCAGAGATTGTCTAATCATCTTTCAGAAGAAGAAAAAGTTTTGAGTCTTTGTCAAGATAGCATACAAAAAATGAACTAAATTAAGCCTCAGTGTCCAGGATACGTGGCTGTGGGGTTAAACTGTATCTAAGCAAGTGGTCTCTGTATGAGGTCCACATTGCATTCATTTGTGGGGTTTTTTTTCAATAACCAACACAGTTTTGAGTTATTTGTTGTTATTATTACTTACTGCAGGCATTATGTTTGTTTGTTGTTCCAACTTATTTGCTTTCTTGAAGAGCCATTGTCAGTGTTTCATCAGTAGAACTTCCTTTTTTTTTGTTGGATTTTTCCCCAATTTTCTCCCCAATTTAGTCATCTCCAGTTCTATCCACTAGTTAGGACTCCCCAAATCACACAGTACCACACGATAGTGCTAGGGGGGGATGGGGGCGAAGCACAGGCTTCATCTGAGACCTGTGAAGTGCCACAGCATCTTTTCGAACTGCCGCTTACGAAACATCATGGACAGCTTAACACACTCTTTTGTGTCAGCTAACAAATGTCTGCACTGACTAGCATTGCATTGAGTGATGGAGCAGACGGGGGGGGTGGCATCCTACCCACCCAGAGAGAGTGAGGCCAGTTGTGCTGTCCTGGACTCCTAGCCACAGACAGCTGTATCATCCCCAGGGATTGAACTCCCAATCTCCTGATGATAAGGCCAATGATAGGGCACTTGGGAGCCCATCAGTGGAATTTCTAACACTGTATTAATGTGTGCATCTGTAGCATGTCAGAGTCGACTGAGGTGAAATCTAGAGGGAGTTCAACAACGCTGATGCTTGCAGAACCTAATCTGAACCAGAGGTTCTGCTCCTGGAGCAAGGCTGAGCCCTGCAGAAACAGACTTTTAACAATAGGGAAAACAGAATAAAAACACACTTGTACAATCTGAGGGCAAAAGGGCAGGGGGCTCAAGGCCTTTATGTGGTCTGTGCATGTGCCTAAATGTAAATTTTCAATACATAACACTTTAATGTTTGTAAGTGTAAGTTATGTTTGTGTGATTTGAATGTGACATGCAAATAAACAGTCAGAACAGTAGTAATCTAAGCCAAGACACTGTAAAGACTAGCCAAGCCAATGTGAAGTGTTCAAAAAACATTTTAAACAGGTGATGTAATCATGCTAGGGTATTCGTGGATGCCCAAGAAAGGCCTAGGCCTTTTATGAGTAATGATGAGTCAACTAGTCAGTTTAAAGGCAACATTCTACTTTGAGCGACTGCAAGAATTTTAGCTGTTTTAAGCTTTAGAGTGCATAACATCTTCAAAAGATTCAGGGAATCTGGAGAAATGTATGTGTTTAATAGGCACAACTGGATGGCTATGACCTTCAGTCCGTCAGATGGCACTGTATTAATACACGGCTCTTGTGCAGGACATCATCACTTAGACTCAGGAACAGTTTTTGCAAGCTCTTGTCAATACATGCCATCCACAAATTCACAACTTGTACCTTAAAATCCCATGCTTATTACATATTAAGGCTTATTATTCAGTAACTACTGAGACTTCAGTGCAAACTGGTTCAGCTATTCTGAGGTAAAAGAAGTGTGTAATAAAACTTTGGACCCACTGGTGGGCTCTGGCCATTTAAGTGGTTAAGGGGTTCGAGTTCATCTGAAATGGGCTGATGCACTGCAGAAGTGTGTATTCTGATCTAACGAGACAAGAGAATTTACTTAAAACTACTTTCTTTATTAGCATTTGACAAACTGTTCTAACTTATCTGGAATTGAGATTTGTAATTCATTGTGTAATTATAGTTGAATAGTATAGCAAAAAGAAAGTAATAGCCGTCCACTACTATTTGTTAACTTCTTTACACTCTCTGTACTGGACAGACATTTTAATCAGCGAATGAGCAACACTCAGGCACAATAAATAAGCATGCATTTTTGTTGTTGAAGATCAGTGATCAATGTTAAAGCTATAAAGCGGGGGAGCTGTAAAAAGCTCGGCCCGGCCAGAGCACGGGATATTAATTGGTGGTGTGATTTGTGGGCCCACTGGTGTCCGGGCACTTCCAGCATGAGTTATTGCAAGGGGGTGACATTCGATCGGTAGGGAGGGAGATGTGCTTTTTTTTTTTCCTTCCAAAAATCGGAAATGAGATTTACCTGAGCTCACAGCTCACTCACTGGGTCACACTTAAGTGCCCTGGGAGAAAGAGAAGGAGAAAGAGAGAATGACAGAGAGGAGCGTGAGAGGGGGAATGACAGTGAGAGAGAAATAGAGAAAGTGATTGGGAGAATTGAGAGAGAAGACAGGAGAGGGAAAGAGAGTGACCAAATGAGAGAGATGGAGAGAATATGATATGACATGAGAGAGAGAGAGAGAGAGCAGGTGAGAGGGAGAAATGGACCCTTTGGAGAGGGACAGTTTGTTCAGTTACTGCCACTGCTCCATTATAAGTGAGGTGCAATTAGGAAAGCACAAGTGGAATGATTACAGAATGAATCACATGAGAAAATGGCTCCTCTCTCAGCGTCTGAGTGAATGAGTCAGGCTCGTACTCATGCACAAATTCATTTCTAAGAGCGATTCTTTGCTGTTTGTGTATTAGTAAGGGTATGTTTCCTGATTATGAGTTTGCATTTAGTCGTTTAGTGTATGTGTGGGTGTAGAAGTGTGCTTTTTCCCTTATGGTTTGCGACTCATTTTGGAGTATACCATGGAAACTAAAGGAGGGTTGGAAATGCAGAATGAAGGATCACACCAGAGGGATTTGAGGGCCCTTAATACTTCATCTAAAAGTGAAAGTATTCAGTCATAAAGTCTGGAGGCTTGTGCTGGAAGCTTTTGCACAAAGGATTGCATATCTGGCCATTTATCCTCAGCCCAAATGTTATGACTTTTATTGTGTTGCAGGTAAAATGCCAAAATGCTTCCATTTGCATTTATATGCGTCACCACAGCGATTAGTAACTGCGCCAACCCTTGTTTTGCAGCGTCAGTATCAAACCATTTAAGAGGTGAGGCTCAGGGGAAAGGGGGAAAAAAGAATGGAAATAGCCCATAATTCAGAAACTTGTGTAATTTAGCATGACAAGTAGCCAAACACATCCACTTAGAGTAATTGCCCTCACATGTGCCCACTTGTGGAGTCTCAGGCCGGGCGAGGGGAGGCGCAAGGATTTGTGTGGTTAGTGGAGGTGGATCCACAGGAATGTCTCCTCAGCCCTCGTTCTCCTTTCGGCTCCTGCCCCCCCATGCCAAGAGGTCAAGGGCCCATCAAGTAAGCAGAGTTTAGGAGGCAGTATTTTAGAGACTGTGCTTTTCCACGTTGTGAATTTGCCTGGCTTGTTTTTTTTGTTAGGAAGGACTATCTTCATTTTTCCGTCTGTAGATACACAGATTAAATCAGCTTTGGTATTTCCCTCTCTTGACAGTATATCTGTAAAAAACACACCAAACTCCATGTTCTCCAAAGCGAAGGCAAGCTACTTTTAATTTTAAGAAGACTTTTTATTTTATGAAGCCTTTCAGTGTAAACTTGTTATTTCTGCATTTTATGTTGTGAAGTGATGGATTGAAGGCTGGAGACTGAGATTTTTAGCCCTGAGGCTGAACATACAGTTCAAGTGAAGCACCGCTTGAAAATTGCATCTTTGCGTATGTTTTAATTGAAGTCAGGCTTCTTATTCAGCACATTGCTTGGCTTATATCTGGTAAAACTTTTCTGTTAGCCAAATGTCCCTGAAAGCATGGAGGCTGAAATGCTCCAAAATAAGTGAAATGGCCTTCTACATCGTCTGCCATTAATTTGTAATGGCAAAAGAACTCTGTGTAGTGGCACTACATATCACCAATGGCATTGTAATGCATTTTGTCCATTAGAGTGAATAATAAATCTAGTTTTGCTGTTTATTTCCACCGCCACCCCATTCCCCCAAAACATCATTCACCTCTAGCATTTCTTTAAACTGTGCGAACAGTGCAAAAATATGGATTGCATTTGTCGAGCCCTAAAGTGGGGGTATCAAGCTTCGACCATTGCTAATGTGTCATTCTCAGCTGAAGGCTACAACAACAACTCATGCTTGTGTCAGTGATTCAGGGACCAAAGGACTGAATAAGACCTGTTAAATATGCAAAATGACTGTCGAGAGCTGACAGTCCGGGCCAGAAGTGCAGCCTCCAGCCATGAGTTGATGCTCAAATGATCATTCCATGGAGAGAGAGCAAGTGAATGAGTGCACTGTCCAAAAGACCTAAAGACCTAAAGCTTGAGCTTCAGCTTCATGATTTCATTCTATGCAGAACAGGAAAATGCGCTTTGTTGCTTCGTGTTCACTGTTCAGAAAGAGTTTCAGGCTTCACTAAGAGACAGGCCATTAGTACTTAAGAGATGAGGGAATGTTGAGTAAAATCCACCTAACTGCCTTCATCCAAAAAAATAAAAATAAAGCATAGTAAAATAAAATGAAGTGCAACAGGCAAGGGGCTTCGTTCGATTTGCAGTCGATGGCGTTTCAAGCTCACATGTGTCGGAACACAACCAATTAATTCCACCCACACAGGTCCAGGGGAGCGGGAGAGGGCCCCGGGGGAGGCGGGCGCTGGTGGAAGGCCGTAATGGAATGAAAATGCTGGTAATTGGAGTGAGTTGTTTAAAGTGCCAATCCCCGAGCAGTCCCGTGGCTGCCTCACTAAGGCGCCATCGCTGTTTTTTAAAGTAGGACCCGCCACGCGTTATTACAGTAATGGCCTCCGTTGCGTGCTGCGCTGACAGCGGGCAAACACTTTCGGGTGGATGGAGGTGCTGTGCTTGTGTATGTGTGTGTGTGTTTGTCAGAGCCACTTTTGCCATGGAGGGGGCTTTTGTGCCCGGACATGACAGAGGACGCCACTGCAGTTTAACATGACAAATCTCTGATTGCATCATGGGATGACTCAAGCTGCAGAAACAGAGCAATTCTCAGCGACAAGGCATCAGCAGAAGCTGGTAACGGAGCATTCCACTAATGGAGTGAGAGAGAATTAAATCTGTACTGACATCCAGCGTAAAACCCCTTGCAAATGGAAAGTCCAAGATGGCCCCTTTTTTCCTCTGATATGAGGATGAATGAAGCCTGTCCTTCATGCCGTCCTGTTTGCAGATGGAAAGTGCATCCAGGCCTTTAGTGTCGGTTTGTACCACTATTGTGTCCACACAGTTAAAGAGGGTAGTGTGTGTGCAAGTTGTTGGAACAATAGTAACTTCTCTGCACTCTCTCTGTAATTCTGTCTCTCTCTTGCTCACACACTCTTTCAATGACCTTGTGCTGTTGTGTGTGTGACAGGCGCACAGTGGACAGACACCCACAGTGCTGCGTCCTGTCGCTAGCTCACTCTGCACAGACAAGCTGAGCGGTCCCGCTGTGCATGGCCCTGTCCCCAAACCTTCACCAATCGTCAGCGCGTACTTGCTTCCTCTGTGTCTGTTCACCTCAGTCCCCACTTTGTCAGAGAAAAAGCTCGAAATATTTGTTCCAGCCCAACAAGATC
This sequence comes from Pygocentrus nattereri, assembly GCF_015220715.1. Taxonomy (NCBI): domain Eukaryota; kingdom Metazoa; phylum Chordata; class Actinopteri; order Characiformes; family Serrasalmidae; genus Pygocentrus; species Pygocentrus nattereri. The sequence goes on along the minus strand of NC_051228.1, from coordinate 9,183,635 downwards.
CAACCATTCACCTTAGGTTTGGTTGGGTTCAGAGATCATTTCTCAATTTTTTGTCACACTCAATCAAGATTTCATATTTGTGAATCTTTTATCCCATCTCCCAACTTTAGCCCGCATTTATCCTTGAAGCACAGTGGAGTGTAATTTGGATAGCGTATAAGCTGGCTATTTATTTTTCTAATTTTGCTCATCAATGGTCTGAATAACAGGTAACTTAACAGGTGTTATCTTTAAGAATTCTGAGTTTTATTTTGTCTCTGGTTGGTCATGATAAGACAGAATTTAGTTGGGCTACAGTCAGATTCAGGCAGAGTTTTGATAGACTGTGCTGGGGTTCAGACAGAATTTTGTTGGGCTACAGTTTAATTCTATACATGATGATGTGACCTGTGCTGTCCTGTTTCTAGCTTACCCTCTGTAGACAGTGTCATCCAATCTTCACCATTCATAAGTGCCCATTCGCTTCCTCTGTGTCTGTTCACCTTGGCCGTCCTTTGGCTCACTTCCCCATAGAGCAGAGAGCAAAAGAAGAGCTTCAAATATTTATCTGAAATCAGTGGGTCTCTGGTTGGTTGGGTTTGGACAGAATTATGTCAAACTATAGTTGAGTTTGGACAGAATACAGTCAAGTTCACACAAGATATAGATGTGTTACAGTCAGTTTAGACAGAATTTTGTCAGGGCACAGTCAGATTCAGACATAATTCTATCTGACCACAGTCAGTTTTACAAAGATTTACAGATTTTTTGGCTTGGACAGAACGTAGGCTACAATTGGGCTTATTCTGAATTTTGTTAGGCTGCATATTGATCTAAATTTGGTGTTGGGATCCACCACATCCTAGCTCAATCTGCACAAACCAGCCAATAGGCACCGTCTTCCAGCCTTCACTGTTCATCAGGGTCAGGTTGTGTTAAACTCATACCGAATGCTTTCTGGCCACATCCAAGCTCTGTGCAAAATATCAGGTCTCAAGCTCTAAACCAGAGACCCCACAGCTCACTGCATATCCTGGGGATTGAATCCCACAGTTCTATGAGTCTATTGCTTTTCTTTCTGGTCTTGCTCAAATTCGCAGACAGTGCTATAGTCATCTGTGCCGGGGTGTGCGTGCACCCTCGCTGACCCAAGAACAGGTGAAGTGTGCTCTCGCAGCAAGTGCCCTGTCAGCACACTAAAGGAAGTCAATCTCCCCACCGAGATGATGAGGCCACCAGCTATAGTCATATTTTGGGAGCAAGGAATACAGCTGTGACCCATGCTGGCCATCCCCCAACACCAAAAAAGGAGGCCTTCGAGGCAGCATGTAAATCTGAAGAATTGTCGAAAATGATAAAAACACTAAGTAAATCGTTTCAGGATCTGAGCTTTCATGCTAGCACAAAATGTCTCTAACAGCCCTGTACAGGCATCCCACAGTTGCTAAGATGGGACAACCTTCCAATAGTATTCCCCAAGGAGACCGAACTGGACCCGGCTATGTTTTCCCCAGGAGGCCTTGCCAGAAGCACGAAATCTCGCCTCTGAACATAGCCTTATCTGAGCTTAGAAAAAAAAAACAATCCTCTTTTTCTTTACCCTTTGAAATATAATTGTAAGCATTGTAACAAGCCAGATCGTATCAATCGTAAAGCGATTACTGTTATCCGTCTATCAAATATGTATGAAAGGCTCCCTTCATCTTCAGCAAACACTCAGTCAGACGTCCACTTCAACTAAAACAGCTCAGATTGGCTGCTAAACTGTTCAGATGGATATTAGCATTCTCTTTAGTCTTGCAGATCTGCCTCTCGTCCGAACTTTGTTCCAGTGCACTTTTTTGATTCCTGTACCGAGAAGTCCATTTTATTTGAAAATGTGCCTTTCTTCTGTACTGGACTCCATGCTGTTGTGAGCACAACTGTCAAGCACTTGGTTTAATTCAGATAGGTACAGCCCACTGGAGAGAGGCCTGGTGTCTACATCAGCTGTAGCGTGTCCACAGCATGGTGGCAAGGATTAGGTGTTTGGTGTCAGGAAGGTTCTGGGTTTACTGAGCATAACTGGAGGATCAATTTGACTGTGTATGTATTTGCATGAATGCAAGTGTAGCCCATAGTGTTGGGTGATATATCCTCTTTACTGGTATCAGGCTTTCCTTTAGCCTGTGAAAACTCTGCAAGTCAGACACAGCGTCCAGTAAAAGTGTTCTAAGCTCTAAATAAATCCTCTCTCTGCTGTTCAACCTCCCTGGACTACTGCTGTTTTGTTTGATGGAGGACAGATCTTCACTCAAGTTCAGAATGGCTAAACTCCACCAGCCAGCGAGACAGTTAATACAAATTAGCATCCTGTTCAGTTTATTTTAATTTAGTCACCAACTCACACAACTCCGTCTATCGAATAGGCCTGTCTTTTGTCATAATTGTAGGAATATGCTAAGGGAAATAATGGTAATAAGATGGTTGTTTCTAAATGTAGCCGACAGTTAGGCTAGGCTATAATGTTAAACGTGGACATGCTGAGACCTTGTCTGTGTAAACTCTTCATAATTTTTCAGTGACACGACTAGTAAAGACATTATCCATTGCGATGAAACAAAAATGTGGACTAATACGTGCCCTCTGGTCTCTAGTTTGGTGGGAAAGAGGAGAACACTTTTAGTTTAAAACTCGAGCGCTTTAGAGGATGTGAAACTTTGGATACACTTGTTTGATATGTAATAAAATAGTGTAGCTTTGGAACAAAGTTAAAACCAGCATATGACTAGTATTTTAACCATTTGCGTAAACCAGTATACTGGTTCTCTTTGGTGTCATTTTCATAGAAGTAAACGGAACATAATATTCCTGTCAGCACAAGCTATATGAGGTTTATCAGATATTCTATAGAATAGGTGCCAGTTTCATTCAGGTAGCATGGCTTCATTAACTTCATTAATGCACAGTGCATCACCAAATACCATAATGCCATGATATATCTGGAAAATATTATGATTTTGAACCTTATCAATACCACCCAGCACTAGTACCCCACGATCTGCAATTCATTAAAGTTCCTTCAATCCAACCTGACCTTTCCAAAGAAAGGGAAACTTATCCAGCTCTAGACAGTTAACGCTATCTCATTCAGCTCTCGTGGCTCGCTTTCATCCCTAAAGAGTGTTCGCTATCGCTGGCTCGGCTCCAACTGAGAAGAAGCATCTCTGGTTTCAGTCCGTCTTTTTGGTTCTAAACTAGCTGCCGCAGGCCATCTATTGAGCGCAGGGATGAGTGGTGTGGGGATTTGGTGCCAGCAGTGACTAGGTGACAAGGCTTTGCTCTGCTCCAAGTGGTCGTGTTATTACCTTCTCTCGTCTTGACATGCCGCTTTCCCTACAGAACATAATATATATCTAATGAAGCCCGAGGCTAGCCGAGTCGACTCTCTACTCTCCGTATTCTCCTGCCGGCCTTGCACCTATTTCATCAAGTGCAAGAAAGGGGAGAAATATTGGATTTTTATTAGAGCAGCATGTGAAATCCCTCACTCTCTCGCTAGACCAGCACAGTTGAATGCTGGATGGGCAGAGAGGGAGAGAGAGAAAGCGTGAGCGACCAAGAGAGCTGGCTGTTCATTCTGCCTCCTTGTTGATGGGCTAAAAAACAAAACACTCCCCTGTAGCGCTTTTGTCCCTACTGAAATATTTACTCCGCATGGTAATTCAGGCTGTTTAACCTCTGTTTTTACATGAGCCTCTGAACGGATAGCACCAGGCGCAACATCCTTTAATCCCTCTACGGTGTCATTCTGTCACATAAACAAAAATAAGTTGAATGCTTTGCTCTGAATATGTCACATACTAAATGTTGATCAGTCATTTCACTCGGAAAGGCTTTACATTTGGAACATCGTTGTTGGACAGGAGACAGAGGTATAAGTGGTTTATGAAAGCCTTATTGAATAGTGCTACAGTTGCTGTCAGGCAAACGGGTTGGAAACCATTTGTCAGCCTGATCGCATTCTTCCTTCACAGATAAACGCAGTAAATAAAAGTGTCAGCAGATAAACAGGAGGAATCGTCCTGAGAATTGTAAACGTCAGATCCTCACGTCGAAGCAGGTATGGAATGGGCTCGGCATCAGACATCATAAAGCATTCCCTTTTCCTCTGGAATTGTGTAGGTAGTTTTCTTTGAAATTCTTTTTTGTGAGTTGTTTCGAAAGTCTGCCCAACATGCACCGCCTCATTAAGGATGGTCCGCTTGCCAGAAAAACTCATCACAGCACCCACTAAAAATAGCTCCCCCATCAGCATGTACTTTCCACCATCTTATATCAGTGACATGTCGTATTTGAGTTGAAAGTCAAATATGTACCCAAGGAACCGGGGGCACAGTGCAGTGTAGTGCATGCAGAGTGAAAAATATCTCTCTTCCAGCAGGTGTAGCAGACACGGAGAGGAAACTGTGGACAGATTTATAAGCACCTGAGAGGAAAAGGGCACAGGAATGTAAATATTGGATCCTTCTCTGTCACGGGCAATGATCAACACTTAATAACGTGGTTGCGGAATGTGATTGTGGAGCATTGTTGTAGAAGAACCTCTGGAGGACTCAGCTTTTTTCCTATTCTTCATGCTGTTTTTCTTACTACTGGGACTGCACAGTAATGGCTAAAATGATTATCACATCAATAAAATATGATATTAAATGCAAAATACAAGCCTTTCTTTTTAGAGAATAAGAGAAAATGTAATAGCTCTCACTGAACACTAATGATGGGTCACAAACGACAGACTCTAACACATTTCTGATAATCATTTTGCCAAAATGTTGCAAATTGTTGGAATGAAATATTTGGAGTAGGCCTGAGCGATAGGGTGATGTAATAGAATATTGTTGATGAAGGACAAGTAACCCAATGGCAATGTGTAAAAGGCGATAATTGCCGTTTGGTAAAAGAATTGAGAGAGAATTAGAGCGGACTAATTTTCTATTAAACAACTTGAAATATATGTTGTGAAACTTGGCTTCAAGTGTGTGGGCTTGTGCTTTAGTAGCCAGTTTCATAGAGAGAGAGTGTGAGAAATTGCCTGCAGATTTATTTGCCTTATTTGCGTAAATAGAATCAAAAATAAATGCTGACGTGCTTTGGAACTTCAGCTCGCCTCAAAGTGACTTGCTGCATTAAAAAAATGAGCTAAAATGACTGAAAGCATAAAGAAGCTGAATTAACTCTAACCTGAAGAGAAAGTTTGTCTGGTCCTCATCTATGGCCAGTGTGCAGTATTTTCTGTACAGATTAAGTGTCCTGGTGGTTAGTTGAATTGTTCCGCTGCTGTAACAACAGAAAATGCCTTGTTTTTAATGTGCTTTGCACATGGACATGGCTTTGGAAATCACTTGCAGTTTGAAATTTTCCCAGCAGGGGGAAAATTTTAGCACACAAGTCACCATGAATCTGCGACAAAAGAAGCTCATGAATGGATGTATTTGTGGTAACGTTTGTAATAATGACATATGAAGTAGTTCTTAAAAGATGTTGGGTTACTCAGTAGCATATTATTTAATATGAACATATTTATAAAGATTTTCATTAATATAGCATAGCATATGGACTAAAATAGAATAGAAAGCAGGTCAATGCTGCCACGGACCGTGTTCATAATTTTTTTGGGTGGGTGTGGCGATATTATCGATAATCGCAATTTTTTAACTAGAAAATATTTTTCTAATTATTTGTAGATATCACCCAGGCCTAATTCGGAAAACAAGTATAATGGAGTTTTGCATCCTCCGATTCCACTTCATTTGATTCCACATCAATAGTATAACTGCAGTGGGTGCAGGCATCATTCATAATTATAGAGTGTTATTTGTCAAAGGTTTGATTTTATTTAAGGATTATTTGATCCTTAAATAAAAGTCTTAAACATGACTAGATTAATTTAAAAGGGAATTTCTTTTTCTGCCATATTGAATGGTTAAGATGTAAGCTTTTTAAAGGTTTAACCATTTAAGAGGTTAAAAGGGCCCCCAAGGTCTTAAATATGTAGTAATATAATGCCATTGGATGCACTATGTGATGTATTAATGCACCAAAAAAGTGTTAACCTATTTAACCACATATTTTGCCCCCTGTAGAGGTGGTTATTACACACATAATGGTTGCCAAGATTCTTCAGTAATAGGTGTCATTTGTCTTGTTCCATTTGTCTGGTTTTGTCATTATTAGTGTTTATCTTTATTATTTTAATGGTCTTAAATTGAATTACAACTAGTGCTAAAAATGTCTTATATTTCATTTCTTCTAACAGATCTCAGGAAAACGTTTGATCAGGAGCCTTTAGGGAAGGAGGTGTCTCTTGAACAGGAAGTTCTTCTTCAGTGCCGTCCACCTGAAGGCATACCTGCTGCAGAGGTATGTGATCGTGACTTCACACACTCACTCACGTACGCACACACCGAGACATGCTGAGCAACCCTGCAGCACTCTCCGCTGATGAATTTTATATCGAATTAGAGATTAGCTTTTGTTACCAGGGCAGAAGGCAAGCCAAACTCCATGTTAGCTGATGTGCAGATAACTAAATCACTAAACCTAAATGTCAGACTTTGTTTAGAAACATTTGCCTCAGTGGCCACCTGTTAATCTGTATTTAGCTGAACAGGACATATTGATCCAGACATCGATTGTACCTGCAGTGGACTGTCAGGCGAACTTGGCCTAACTACACTAGAAAGTTCCAGCTAAACAGGATTAATAGGTGAGGGCATTTAAAAGCTTTTTTTTCTTCAAAGCTTTCAGGCTTCTTTCAAAAAAGAAAGAAAGAACGCAAGGCAAAAAAGTGGGACAGGGTGCATCTTTACAACGACAAAGAAATACAATTTAAAAGCTTCAAGAGCAGCGCTTCCAGGCCGCATTGTGTCCCCTCTTGACTGAAGTAACAATTTTGCGGAAAATCCACGCGCTGAGCATCCTGCAGGCAGGCTTAGCTAACCGAACGGACAGATTTGAGAGGAGGGTTTAAACATTACAGCTTCAGGCGCTGTTTTTGTCAGCCTCGTAATCATCTTAACATGTGTTAGCACTGTCACCATTAACTTTATCCTATCTATAACCGCCTCTCATCCCCACAAGAATATCTCAAATGCTGGATAAAAGGCTAAACGGGAGCCATAATTCAGAGGAGTGGGTATGTTCAAAATAATGACCCGAGTTAGGGTCCATGAATGTCATGAGAAGAATATAAGACTATATCTTACATTTGGGCTTGTTATGTATTTGATTTAGTCCAAAAAAAAGCTCTAACAACAAAGTCTTTAATGGAAAATATTGCTGGCTTCAGGCATACTTCAAAAAATTCTGGAGTAGTTTGAACATTTGGCACAGCGCAGATAAGGAGGCTCTTTCAAGCCCCACTGCTAGTTTTCATATGTAGGTTTGGATATTTCCTACAGGCTGGCCTGTCTTCAAATGCTTCTGAAAGCGTGCGGAATGGCCACTTGCCTTGCTGTTGCTGCAGGAAAAGTTTCTGGATTTCTTTCTTTTTTTTCAAAGTCTGACAGTGGTACAAATAACACCAATATGCTTCCATGAGAAAATTAAACCGATGTAGTGAGTTACATCTTTATTGACTGAAAATAATGTTGAGTCATAGCTCAGATGACCCATTTATAGCTCTCACAATGCAAATACACAAACCTAACTGTAAAACCACTGTCCGTCCTGCCAAGTTTAACCTCTAAATTGTGAATAACTACTTGCATAATCGCACAAATGAATGGAGAACGCATGTGTTTGCAATCAGTTTTTTGTAGGAAAAAGATTTGCTTTTCACTTAGTTCCATTTTAGTTTGTCAGAATTGTATTTTCACACCTTTTTTGTTGTTGTTTTAATTTCAATCTGTTCTGTTGGTTTAGCACCTGGACTGTTTTGCTGTTGCTCACACCTCTCACTTTGGAGCTTTAGCATTTTCTTTTTGACCAAAAAAAAAGAAATGAATGGTGCCAAACTTTAGTTCCCCTGCTGATAAATGCTGTAAATTATAATGATAAATTATGTAAATTCCACTGCAGTTGTATAGGGAACTATCAGAGATAGAGTTTTTTAAAAATACAGTTTCATTAAAGGCTCTTTTAAAAAGTTGTTTACAACTTCTTCTGTACTGTGAATTTATCATAAAAATACTTTGATTCTGAAATGTCATTTACAAGCAAAACACAACATTGATGCAGCATTATCAGTAACATTAGCACCAGAGAAGGCCTTCGCTAGACTACACTGGACAATGCCACCAGCTGATAAATGGTGCTCACTATGGATAAATCACCAGCTCACTAATCAGCTGAAAAAACAACAACAAAGTGGAAATCTCTAATTCCCCCCAAAACAAGGCGTAAACAGTAGTCTGAGAGCAAAAGGGATACAGTTGTGGACCAGTTGTAGCTTGTAGCCACTGTTCCATCAAGGATCTTCACATTGCATTCACATGATTTTACGTTCAGGTTCAAGTTGAACTCTTTTAATGAGTACATTCTAATGAGGCTTATTTTGTCCACTTGTAGAGCTATAAGCAACATAAACTGCTTTTTAAATGGAAAATCTTTCTTTAGGGTTAAACTACTCACAATGAACTACACAAACTAATGCAGCTGATCTCAATTATTTATTTTAATTTATGTTTCCATATTCCTGGATCTTTTCCATTCAGGTGAATTGGCTTTTTTGTCATGCTAGCTTTGCCCATATTCGGTGTGACCGTGGCTTTAGGCTGCTCTGTCAGAGGGACTTGGCAGATGACAGGCTTTGTGTGAAGCACACTGCCTTTGATTTTCCTCCGTAAAGGCTCATGGCTCATCTAGAAATGACCAGCTAAGTGACAGGAGCTCTGCAGCTTCTACCACAAGTAAAACTGCTGACAGGAGTAAGCAGCCCACAATCAACAGAGAGCTGGTCACTTCTGATTCTGCAAAGTGGAGAATCCTTTCTTGTATAAAAGTGCAGAACCACGACAAACACAGGAGCACAACCTCAGGCAAAAATGATTGAGCATTTTAGAGTCTTAAAAAATACCATGTGTTTTTGAAATTCCATCATGGAATCACACATTGAGTGGATTTTTTGATGGTGAGGGGAATCTGCCAAGGGGTTTCTAGCAATTTATAGCAAATTCATTGCAGCCAGCAGGATCTGTGATGGCTTTTCCTCCTTTGTTTGTTTGCACGGGTGACTTTGGAACGTCAGAGCTGAAGAAGCTTATTGTTGCATTAGCTCTTGCACACCTGGCTGATGTCTCTCTCTCTCTTTCTCCGTTACGGCGAGCGCAACGCTGCAGAGAGCACAGATCTAGCCAGAAGGGCCGTAATGAGAAGTATAGCAAGTGGGGAATGAAATTACATGGATCACGCAATGCAATAAGGACTCTTTCTCTTTTCGGCGGAGTAAACAGGACGCCTGGGGGCTGCTGAGTGAGAACTCTAGACAGGCGTTCTTCCTCTTTCGCTCTCCCTGTACACACACACACAAACACACACATACGAGGCCTTTCCATAATGACATTTTGCGCATTTCGCGACCTCAAGTGCCCAACCAGCCTGCCAGGCAATTACATCTGGCCTGAGAATGGGGCTCGGGAGTGTTTGTCCAAAAAAAAAAAGAAAAGAAAAATAAGACAACAGAATTCGATTTATTCCCCTTGCCATTCATTAATGAGATTGGCAGAAATGTCTGTGTAGTCGCTGAGAGGTCGTCAGAAGCGGTAAGGAAGTTTTGCAGGGAGGATGGAGGGGGAGTGGGGATGAGGGCAGTATGGGAGTGGTTAGTGGGTTGGTGCTAGAACTGGCCCTGCGCATCTGCTGCCCTGTTGGCAGGAGAGAATGGCAGAATCTGGCGGCTAGTAGCAGTGCTGAGAGGCAGTGGCTGTATGGAGTCGAGGTTAGCACAGGCAGCCAGGACCCTCAGGACACCGGGGGATCAGCAGGCTGAGCAAAGAGAAGGTATATTTGGGGCTAGAAAGCAAGGAGAGCCAGACCGCCAGACTAGACCCTGCTCACCTCAGCTCTACGTTTGCAGAAATGATCCAGAGCTCACTGTTGGAGGATTTTTTAATAAGTGAAAACACAGCTGTTGGATAAGTTTAAAACTCCAGGCAAAGCTTTTCTCTCAGTAATAGTGCATTTTACTTACATAGTGTACGATATGCTTTACAAGGACACACTAAATACAGATAAATGAAAGAAAAGTTAAATAAATGGGCAACAAATAAGAGAAATAAAAGGAATAAATAAAAAATAAAACATTTATTTAATTCATTGTATTTAAATGTAGTAACTTACTTTAACTCAGTAGGTAACTACTATAACTCGTTACATAACTTGCCTATTAGTTTCGGGTGCTGAATAACATCTAGTTATTCTTAAATAATGAGCCTTAAAAGGTGATTCATAAGGACTGATAATGACTCCTCTGTGTTTACTTAGAGGTTTGGTCATTGTAATTCACAAAGTTGATTGATTTTGCATTCTAAAACCCTTCAAGCAATTTTCAAGTATTTTCAGGATGCCGTAATGCTTTAGTATTGATAATTATTTTTCATCATTTCTACATAAAGAAACGTTAAGTTGTAAATGGTCCATTGACTGGTGGTGCTGATATCATCCAGTGGCCAGAATGTCTACAATGTTGTCTAGCCAGTTTATGTACTACCCAGAACAAGTGAACCTACATGTGTCTGAGCTTTTCTGGGTAATGCTGATAATGGTCAAATCTGAAAAATCTTATAATGCCCTGCATGTTCTGCCATGAATGGAGTTAAATAAAACAGGCTTTAGGCCATAAGTTATCTCAAAACTATTGTAAAACAACGACCCAAGCATCAGGCACTTTATGTGTAACCATTTTGTTAAATTGTGGTAGCTTTTAGAATTTTTGTCTGGTTTCTTTTCCCACCAATTTGAACAATTCTGACTCAGTAAGTTCCCATCAAACCACTCTGAATGACTGTTTACATCGCACTGATTAAATTATAATGAAATTTTGAAATTCCCCCTAAAGAATAATGCATTTAAGGGGTTAACATCATATCTCTTTTCATTTCTGCCTCTTTTCTCCTGCTCACTTAGTGCTCTGTTTTCTTTTTCCGTCTCCCTCCGTAGCCCGTCACAAGCATTTTTGTCTAAGTTTCACAAATCGCCCAGAGAGAAAACAGATGGGTTGTGGCTGTGGTTGCATATGCATTTTCAGAACTATGCGATGATCGCTCTTTGAGAAGGGGAAAGCAGGGCTTCCTCCCAGCAGCAGATGGAAGTCAAAAAGAGAAAGAGGAGACATGCTAGTTGAGCTTGAAGGGGAAAAACGACAGTTCACGTTTGATCCGCAGGGTTACTCATTCTCTGTGCGGGGAAGAAAAACAATCTGATTAGACTGGGATTATAGTCTAATGCAATCGTCCATTGTGCTCCTGTGTTGCTCATACGTTACATCCTTTTGTATGATTTCGCTGCAGTTCACATCTATCATACATATCCCCACTCAATAAAACCACAGCACAAACTCCACTACAGTGATATATAGCTGGAACCTTTCCTTTGCTGTCCCTCAGGCACCCTAATTTGTTTTCACCTTTTGTGTAAGGAGAGGGATTATCGACATTTTATCACAAATGGATTCCCTGAAAATGGAGTATGAGCATAATTACAAACATCATAATCTGAGATTACGCACCGTAGCGTCCCTTTTTTGTATTATGAGCTTGAATTGTGTTGTCCATGGCAATCTCCCTCACAAATGATTGGGATTATGTAATGACAGGAGGGAAACGTCACTCAAATGTAATCAAAAACGTGTAGTTGTCTATGAGAGCAATGCATTATGGTAATAGCCTTCTGTGATGAGCAGGCCATTGTTTGTGTTTGGGAATGTCACCTGTCGATGTAGCGTACACCCCGCTTCCAATGCAAATGCTCACCAAGTTGTTTGTCTCTGAAATGAGGCTTATGAAACGCTGTGTTTTGTAACCGGAATGTGTTCAGAATTCAGGCCAGTGCCGGAGCAATCAGATAATTCATTCTCTACCCATTGCTCGGGAGGCACATTACTGTACAGGCCAATTGGACAACATGAGAAGCCATGACTCCAGTCACTCGGAAACGTAATAAACTCCATTCCAGGAAGTGCACGTCTGTCGTAGCTTCTGTCTTGACAGATGAATCCCTTGCTGGTTTTTTCGCCTGCCTCGAACCCTTTGCAAGGCCCAAGCTGGTGGAACCATCTTATCTGATGCAGCACTTCCAAACCCATACAAGGAAAACAAGCTGCAGACATTTATCTTGGCGCTCTCCCCTGCACATTACGAACGGGGCTTGGGCTCAAGAGCACTGAAATACTGTGACTGTGGTTTTCTTTCTTTCTTTTTTTTTCATTTTTTTTTTTAGAATAGCACAGCAGTTGGGTCATTGGGATGAATCATGCACTGTGAATACATTAGAGCCATTCATTCAAAAGTGAAGAGTTTTTTTAAACTGTGTTTCCATTCCCATACAATTTCAATGGGCCTAATGTAGTGCGCGAGAAAAGACTTCAGAAACAGTAAATGAGAACATTATTATTATTTGTTTGTTCGCTCCCAACTTCTGCTTTTTTTTCTCTTTATCCGTCAGTCCCTTTAAAAGCTGGTGTTTCAACTAAGGAGTGGGGGGGGTTCAAGGATATGAGAACTTGGCAACCCTATGAGGAGCTTCCCCATTCGTTTCCCCCCATGAACTCTTTTATGTGCATTAAAAGAGCTGGAACACAAGTGAACGACAGCTTTTTTTTTTCTTCCCCCTCCTTTCCGTGACCCCCTTTTTCAAGTGCGGCGTCTTGGCAAGCCCATAAAATGGACTTAAATCTGCCCTCTGAAAAGAGGCTGTATTTCTGTTCCTCTTTCCCTTTTCTCTCAGCTCTTAGAGACACTTGTCAGAGCCCTTAGATAAAGATAGGGTTCAGAGGTGATGGCATGCCGGCGCGCTGGCAAACTCGTTGTCATGGCAGCAGCGTTTTGATTCAGGCAGTTGCCGGGCAAGCCGGGGTCCTGCCGAGCGCTGCTGGGTAGAGAGGCATTGGCACACTGCAGGATAGAGGCCTGACCCATTTTACACAGCCTAGGAGATGGCTGGAGGAACTTCCAAATCCTCTGTATGATACTGGTTGCCAGCTTTAACCATTTACATAGACTCTTTTAACTTTTTGAAACCTTAACAATTAATAGAAAACATGGATTTCTGTTATGTGAGACCTATACATTGCAAACTACTTCAGAGCTCAGTCACCTCTTATTATTACTCTAATTAAACAAATGTTTACTACACTTAAAATAAACTGGTGCTGATCTAAATCCCAGTTTTAACACATGCGCATAATACACTGCTCAAACAAATAAAGGGAACACTTAAACAACACAATATAACTGCAAGTAAATCAAACTTCTGTGAAATCAAATCAGGTAGTGCAGCTCATCCAGGATGGCACATCAATGCAAGCTGTGGCAAGAAGGTTTGCTGTGTCTGTCAGCATAGTGTCCAGAGGCTGGAGGCGCTACCAGGAGACCGATTGAGCACATCTGGGACATCATGTCTCGCTCCATCCACCAACGCCACATTACACCACAGACTGTCCAGGAGTTGGCGGATGCTTTAGTCCAGGTCTGGGAGGAGATCCCTCAGGAGACCATCTGCCACCTCATCAGGAGCATGCCCAGGCATTGTAGGGAGGTCATACAGGCACGTGGAGGCCACACACACAATACTGGGCTTCATTTTGACTTGTTTTAAGGACATTGCATCAAAGTTGGATCAGCCTGTCGTGTGTTTTTCCACTTTAATTTTGTGTGCGACTCCAAATCCAGGCCTCCATTGGTTAATGAATTTGATTTCCATTGATGATTTTTGTGTGATTTTGTTGTCAGCACATTCAACTTTGAACAGAACAAAGTATTCAATGAGAATATTTCATTCATTCAGATCTAGGATGTGTTATTTGAGTGTTCCCTTTATTTTTTTGAGCAGTGTAGTATTATGGATGCCAGAAGAAAATATGACATTCAAATATTGTAATAAAAAGAAATTAATGCACATACAAATGCAGAAAACATCCATTGAAATGTTTAAAACTCCTTTCGACGTGGTTTCCAATGTTGATAGTTTATGCAAAATAATTTTACTTTTTTAAAATAGTTACGTTTAAAATCATAATGTATTTCAATATTTTTCAAACAAACAAGAGAGAAAAATCAGATATGATTTCTGATTCTATTTGAGGAGCCTAGATTGTTTAGAAACAAGGCATCAAACAGCAGCGTCAACAGCTGTGGCAGAGCTGCAGTTCTGGCAGTATTATTGTTGCTTCCATTTGGCTCATTTGATGCGTTATATTTCTCAATATTAGGCCCTTTGCTGTACAATCACTAGAGAGCATAGTGAGTTACTGACTTTCTCTTAAAGTGTACACACCACTTCTACACCACTAGATGTGGAGGAAGTATCAATTGAACTCATATGAGCTCTGCTGATGACTGTAGATTCATTTCTAATAAAATACCAATTCAAAACATTTAAGATTTGGTAGTACATTAATACACCGTTTTTTCTTGTACTTTTTTCTCGTACTCTAATCATTTGGAATTGAGGATGTGGATGAGAACCACACTGACACTGTTGGTAAATCAACAGGTCTAGCATGTGGCGTGCGGTTTTGAGTAAGCTTTTGGTTGATGCCTCTTCCACAAGACAGATGTGTTGATAGAGAGATTTAGAAAGAGACCAAGATAGGAAGAGAGAGTGAGTGAGAAAGTGTCTGTTTCACAGCTTCAACAGCGTCTAGCCTTATTATAATGAAACAGACTACTGTGCGCTTAATGTTATTTAACGTCAATTGTTCAATTATAACTCTTTAGCGCTTTTATCTTGTTATCTGCCGTTCTGTTTTGTTGAGGTTTGCTGCAGTGCATGTCTAAGGGGAGTCATTTTTGCTGAATTAGTGCATTCATTGTAAATGATCTGCAATATTAATGAGGCTGCAACTAACTCCCCTTTTCCTAAGAATCACACAGCGCTAAGTCAGTTGAGCATTCGCAGTTTATAAACAACACCAATGTTCTAACATCCAAAGGGAGAATTCCCAGTCTTTGCTGCCGTGGATTTTGTGTTGCTCCACACCATGAGTGGGAGTTGTTGTTGGCCAGAGCTTGCGCTTAAACGATGGGGTGAGGGTGTAAAGTGCATGCTGTAGTGTACACTCCGCCGATCTGGTCACCATGTTTCCTCTTTGTGCGGAGGCAGGCTTTTGGAGAGAAAGGAAGCTGAAAAGGAAATATGTTTGTTCATTAGCAAGAGGCCCTGCTAGAGTTTGAAATATCTGTCTGAACCCAACAGAACCTGGTTCAGTCAGGTTTGGGTATTTTTCACAAATATTTGTTAAACTCAGGTTTGAATTTCGCTTTCAGGTTTCTCACAGCCCATTTACCATCGTCGCAAATGTATTATTATTATTGTTAAGTTGTTTTAAGTTGTTTCTGACACCTGGCAACCATCTGGATAGTGTGTCTCCAGAATATCTGGGTTCTAAATGGCTGGTTCTTCTG